>NC_056735.1:1694476264-1694503764 GCF_019279795.1 Protopterus annectens
TGTCAATAATCAGGAATTCAGGGCAGTTGGACCATTTATGTTTTTTAAAAGAGTTGATTAAAATCCAATATGTTTACTTTGCTGAAGTGGCTGAATGTAGATGGATTATTGTGACTTGAAAATTGGTTTTGAGGCATAAGGTGATAGCTCACTAGTTTAACTATGAATGGAATACTTGTGGGGCTGAACAAAGAACAGGGGAGTTTTTTAAGACAATTTGTAGTAGGGCTGAGTCCATGGTATGAGGGTAACTATTTGTTGCAGGGATCTGGAGCTGATGATGTGAGCAAAGACCTGCCCATAGTAATTATTGGATATGTAGGTAGATCATCTGGTATTTGGATGACTCATTCTAGTAATAAAAATGTTTTGGTCAGATTTATTTATGTACTTATTGCTTTTATTTCCTGGAAAAGTCTGACTGGGCACAGGTCCCATTTTCAGCAGAGGCCCAGGGAGAAATGCTTCATTTTATAGAATGGGTAGAAAGCACTTATACAAGATTTACATGATAAGTGTACATACATTACATAGAATAGCAATGATATGACACTTAATCAAAAGATAATAAATGTGCATACACAGATTAGTAAATGAACACACGTGGAATAGTAATGATATGACAATTAATGAGAACTTGACAGTTAAAACAAGAATACAGTAAAATGTTAGTTAATATTAGGCTTGTAAGAGTCTAGTTATTTTCAAATGGAATCAGCTGTAAATATATATTGAGTAAGAGACAGTAAAGCAATTACAGGATGAAGATGGTTACGAATTATAAAGGAGTATTGAGGAGGTCCAGGTAAAAGGGAGACAGAGATAATAGTGGGGAGAGATAGATGACAGAGAGTTACAGAATGTAAATAAGTAGCTGTATTATGGTCGGTTACATAAGAGTGGTGACAGTTAGTAAGGGTTTGGAGATTATCCTGGAACATCACGTGTACAGAGGTGGTAACAGAATAGGTAGGTACCTTCCAGCTGGGTTAACATTTATTTATTTATTTGGCATTTGTTTACTGTGAATGTCTGATTGGGTCATGAGGTACCCATCTTCAGTGGAGGCCCAGGGAGAAAAGCTCCATATACATATGGTTAACAGAATGAAAAACTAGACAGACATAATAAAGTCATAACATTCAAGCACGAATATGAAAACAACACATTAGTTTGTCAGAATGAGAAGTTACAGACATAATAAAGTCATAACATTCAAGCACAACATTTCAAAAACTACACATTTCAGACTAAAAACTCAGCAGACACAGTCATTGCATTCAAGCATAAATTATATGAAAAGCTTGATAATAGGAAGATGCAATCCACAAAAAGCTTACAGGCTGGTAAAGGATACACTGCAGGATTATTTACTCTGTGTAGCTGATTCAAGTTGGACACAGCTGAAGGCTTTACACTTGAACTGGACTATAAACCTGGTGCAGTGAATATCCACTTTGAACAGTTACAGAGACGTTTACAACCTGAGGTGAATCTGTTAATCAACTGCTCTTTTGAAAAGACTGAGACTGTTGTTGACAAAGCTGAGATACAGAACAGTTTCAACATGTATTATAGAAACTTAGAAAACAAGCTGTATAAGTTTAATCGGATTCAGTGGCAAAGGCTTCATTTAGAAGCAGCATTGCTCTTTAAGGTTATTCCAAGAGGTCTACGGATTTAAAAAATGCCAATATATGGAGGTATATATACTGACCTCTTGAGACACTGGCAAACCCTGAATTTGAGATTGGGTTTTGATTATATGCGTTTTTTAATTGAGCATTTTAGACTGGTGGAAGAAACCCTGCTTAAAGATATTAAGATGTTACAGCATTCTAGCTTCAGTAATTTTACCCTATAAGTCATTGGTGATACCTTGAGAATGTATAGAGTTATGAAAGGAGACTTCAAAATGTGAAGATTAAGAAGCTGAAACAAGATCTATAAGATTTTAGTGAAGCGCATGTGTTTTCCTGAATCCTATGAATTCCAGAAAATGTTGAGCAAAAGAGTTGGTACATGAGTAGATTTCCCAGATAATGGTGGGGTAATTGAAGGAGCTGTCTTCTTTAGAGACTCGCCCCTCAGACAAAGGTGGCAGTTTGGTTATTTTGGATAAGAGCTGTTATTTAAAATGTATGTATGAATTGTTGATTGAGACTGGGACATACCTTTGTTTGTCTAAGACACAAGTAATATGGTATCATGGAGAGGGTGACTTTTTATTTGTTGGATTTATATATGACCATTATACAGAAGATTTGTTCAAATATTTTTCTGTTGAACGTCCAATGATACCTTTGCTCTATGGCCTTCTGAAAGTACATAAAGACAGGTTGTGTCCTCCAGTGCGTCCAATAGTGTCTAGTAGAGGGTGTTCCACAGAACCGCTTTCGATATATGTGAAGAAGACTCTACAACCTATCGTTGATAAAGTTGGGACTGTGTTTTAGAAAACAACAAACTTTTCGAATGACTTATTTTTAATGTTGAGAAAAGAGTTTGAGACTGTGAATTTGACTTTTATTACATTAGATGTACATTCTCTCTTTACAGTGATCCCCAATGATTGGGGTATTGAGAATGTAGATATTTACTATTGAGAGAAGCACAAGTAAGATTAATTTGGTTTGCATTTTGTTGGAATTAATTTTGGAAAATATTTTTATGTTTAATGAAGACTTTGTCTTGCAGAAGGTTGGCGTAGCTATGAGCACAGATTGTGCCAATAGCTGTGCCAACCTAGTACAGTGTCATCAGGAATAATAAGTTTTGTGAACACATTGTGGTGTATAAGCAGTTCATGGAATATGTTTTTATTTTGCGGAAGGGGCCATCAGGAGAGATACAGAGGTTCACTGAATATCTACATTCAACCACATCATTTTTAAAGTTTAGCTACACTTGTTCTGAAGATTTTGTTGATTTTTTTAGATATTACTAAGGACTTAATTGGTAACTTTAAAACATCTATTTTAAAAAACAATGTAAGAAGAATGTTCTTCTGCATAAAACTAGTATGCACCCTCACCACATGTATAAGAACATGGTAAAGGGACAAGAACTCAGGGTCATGACGTTACATAATGATGAGGAAGACATGAAAGTAGCAGTGTTAGATTTGAGGGTGATATTTTTACAGAGGGGATATAGAGAAAGAGAAGTGGATGATTATTTTAAGGAAGCAACATTAGTGTTTATGGCAAATAGGGTGAGATAGCCAGGTAATGGGACATTGGAATGGCTGCAGTGGGACTCTGGTGCCATATCTTGGTTGTCTGTTCTTCACTTTGTGTTCGAAAGTTGGTATCCCACAATTACTTTGGAGTGGGTGGAGTTACGTAATTATGTATGCAAATTAGATGTTAATAAGCATACAGATTTGTACCTATTTTGCATGGACCTTGTCCAGATTTTTGATGTTTCCAGGTTGAGAGGTATGTGAACTTTGATTGTGCTTGCTGCAGTATGTGTGGAAGTTATTGTGCTCGAAGCAGGGGGGTCACCTCCTACCAGCCATTGATTTGTTTTACTACCAAATATAGTGCAGAAAGGGCTGCAAATGAATTGGTGTGATTTTTTTCTTTTTGTGGTGCATCTGAGTTGAGTTGCATTTTAGTTACTCTAAGGAGAGGGCTTTGTGAGAACCAGGGAACAGCCACGTGGGTGGAAGGAACGCACACTTGTTCACTTGAAGTGTAGGACGTAGTCATCATACATGAAGGGGAAAACAGTATTAGTGCTTATATTCTCAGAACTATTGCCTCAGTATCTTGCTTATTTTATTTTAGTACTATATTTGCTGCTTATAAACGTGGACCAGTCCAGAGACCTACAAAGTAGCCTTCAATCCTGTTTTTACTCTGAGTACTGTTTGGGTAAAAGCAGCCTGAGGTCATTGTTGACTCCTCTTTGGTACTGGCTGTAGTTGTGGTCAGTGTATTATGCAATGGGATGTTTTCCAAGGTTTCTTTTACAGGTTGTACAACGCTTGTTACTGTATGTATTTTTAGGTATGAGCTGCTCCTGCCACCACATACCACATGTGTTTTGTTGTTGCACCACAGCTACTCTTAGCAAATTGTGTTAGCAAAAAAATTTAAAGGGTTTAGGATTGCATAAAAAGTGCATAATCGCTGCTGGTTGTTTTTTCTGCAAGGCGGTAGCATCTCGGGACATAAAAATACCAGTCTCTGAAGCATAATTGGGAAGGATAAATTAGGATATGCATAAAAAAATGGAGAAATGTTCTCTTCTGCTTTGCAGAAATGGTCTTTGCTTGTTTTACTTTTAGCAGTAGGAAGCAGTTACCTCGTGTGCATTATAGTGCTAACTCATCCCCAGTGGGTGTAATGTATTTTCGGCTTCTCATTTTTCATATTATGCGATGGTTCGTACATTGTAATGAAGTTTGGAATGACCAAGCAGGACATTTTTTAATGTGAACTATAAAATGCCATTTCCTGAAGCCAGTACGTCTGGTGGAAGATTAGCATGTAAAGACTGCAATAAGTAAGAATTCTTACAAGGACAAGGAGGGAAAAGCTTTATAATGTGTGTGCTCACATTTAACTGTTATTTTTAAGCAGTAACTCTGAGTAAGAGGAAAAGGTCAATGCAATAGTGTTGCTTGGTGTTCTGGTATGCATAGCAATTTTTAGAGCTGGTGCATTATCTGGGCAGTGTAGGGAGTGGTTTCACCACTTTTAAGCAGTTATGATGAATGCTTTTTCAGCACTGTCTCCATCTCATATACCCACAATCCTCATGTTCATTTTTTACATTTCATTGTTATATAATGCATGAGATAGTAAGGTTACCGGATTAATATGTAACAGTCTGCGATGGGAGCATAATTATTTATATACGTAGCTTATGATAAGGATGTTCTTGTGCCATGACTAAAATTATTTTGGCTTTGACAGTATGAACATGATTTTGCATTTTAGGCTACTTACGTTATCAGTAATTGTTAGTTTTTAGTTGTTTTTTTTTTGATGACATCTGGCATCATTTTCGCTACTTAATGGTATTATACAAATTTATTTCAGCTCTGTCATAGATATTAGGCAACCCATCATTTATACTATCAGCTTCACTTTTTAAGTATGCTGTAAGTTTTATTTATATCATTAGCCCTAGGCCTTCTATATTAGCCAATACTTCAGAGAATTAGATACCAAACAGGAGATGTCCCAGGACCGAACCCTGTGGTACTCCACTTGTTACTGCTCTGAAGTCAGATTTGGAGTCTGCAACTTTTATAGTGTGGGTTCTGTCAGTGAGCCAGTTGGCAATTCATCTTGTGACGTAGAGATTTATACAAAGTTCAGCTGTAATTCCAGAATTTGGGATGGTGTTGAAAGTCTTGGCGAGGTTCAGATAGGCACTGTGAACCACATTACTCTCATCTACAGCTTCGGTGACACCCTCAAAGAAGTTGATCAGGTTCAGGAGGCATGATCTGCCTTTCACAAAGCCGAACAGGGTGGAGTACAAAGTTTGGAGGTTAACAATGTCTTTGTTTGAGTACCATGATGATACATTCCATGGCCTTGCTGACCAGGCTCGCCAGGCTAATAATTCCCGGGGCCAGTGGTGGCTCCCCCTTTGTGGGAGTGGGATAAGTGTTGCTGTGCACCATTCAGTGGGCACAAAGCCTGATGTGAGGCAATGATTGAACATGGTGCTTATGTGGAGAAGCAGTTTGTTCTGAATTTCATGTAAAATGCAGCCTGTAATGTTGTCTGGTCCCTTAGATGCTGTGTTTTTGGCTTTAGAAAGTGCAGCTTTTACCTGCATAGTTGCGATTACTGTAACCAAGCATTCTTCCTGTATAGATATGGGCTCTTTAGGGGGTGAGAGGCAGGTTAGGGTGGCACTGAACCTATCTGCCTGGATGTTGGCAATATCAGTTGGTTCTGTAATTTCATGCTGCTGTGTATCGCTTGGATACTCCTCTGTTGTATTTGCACCAGATACTGCTAGTGTGCACTGCGGGAATAATAAGATTAAAACATTACCCTGGTATCAGAGGTGGCAGTGCAACATATTCGTAGTGGCTTAACATGAGAGTAGCTCTAAGCAAGCACCATGTGAAACCTGAACAAGCACCTAGAAAAATTCATTGCAGCTTCCATACCTTAAGTCTGAAAATGAGTTCACATACTCTCACATGAACAGGAGTAGCTGCATATTGATGGATAAAGGTGTATGGGCATGTCGGGTGGTTACTAAACTGCAAAACTGGTATGTAATGGTGGGGATATTTGGAAGGCATGAGCAAACACACCAGTATATTACAACCATAACACCAATTGCACTGGAGGCTGGTCAATAGATTTAGTAAGGGATTTTGTCCAAGCACAAATATTTCAAAAGTGATTCTTTGCAGGGGCATCCATTATCTGATTCAAGGTAAATTAACCTTGATGTCCTTTATTAAAAATAAATAAATAAAAAAAATACTTTGTGGTAAGTGACTGCTGGACACAAGAAAAAGGAAGGGGAAAATGTAGCAATGTGGTTTGTACATACAAAGAGAAATCCAGGGACACTGCAAAAGTTTTTCTTGCAAACCAACCAGTGGAGTAAAAACATATGTAGGCAAACACTGCATGTCATCACACTTTGCAAGTGTAAATCTCAGTTTTTAACAAGGTGGAAGCATGAAGTGATACCTTAACACTTAAATTAATAAAGATCTAAACTGGTTCATTGTGTACATTTTTTATTCTTTAGCTCCTTGTGCAAGACCTTACAGGAGCTGCTACATAAACTGGATGTAAATGCAGTCAAGTAAGGCCATGGCTATAGTGCAGCAAAAAAAATGTCCCTTCTAACAAAGGAAATGCTAGAGCAAAGATTAAATTACATGAGACAAGCACCCTGCTGAGATCTGCCAATCAATGGAATTGCTAGGTCAAATTACCCTCAGGACTTTGACAGCTAGGGAAGGTAAGTGTTACGGGGGAGGGGAGAAATGAATGGACTGGAATTCACTGTCTCACAAAATAGTGCCATTTAAAATAAATTAGAAAAAAAGGCAGCAGTAAACAGCACTTTCAGTGTGTTCTGTGACATTTGCACTGTTTCTGTTTTAAGTAGTCATTCAGCAGCAGGGAATGTTACTTACACTATTCTATTTTACTCAGTACTTTGTACGCATGCAACATCTATGAAATGACAGGAGCTTTAGGCAAACAGAGGCCTGCATGATGTAACATTTTTGAGACAAACAATGAATTCTGGGATACTGAATGGCAACCTGATTTATCCAAACCAAGTCAATATGCTAGCCTCCATGTGGTCAGAGTCTGGAATTACATATAAAAATATTTAAAATCCTGTAAATAATCCCAGAGTGCTGTTAAAGTGTAAGAAACATCATGCCATGATGAATTAAACATGTTTTTTGTCTGTGGGTGTGGTATTCCTTTAAGATGTATGGTGTTATTGCTTCTTAAATAAAATTCATAGTTATTTAAGTTAACTAACTTTTGTGTTTAGTTATATGGAATAATTTTGAGTGACTTGTTTTTAATGGTGGAGACTCTCTTTGGTTTCCTTTTCCTGTTGTGAATACTACTGTTTTATTAATAAACCTACTCAGTCAAGCTTACAAATGCAGCAGTTGTGTTCCTTACTGCTTAAATATCTCAGATAAAGAAGTGCAACAGTCGTCTATTTTTTTATTTTTCTAATCACCTTCTAGGATGCAGTGTGGAGGCTGCCATTCTTTTCTTTATGTCTTCCCCTGAAAGGCAAACCCATGTGTCATTTTCTTCTTCATCTTTGTACAACCTCCAAGTGATCCTTGTTCATTTTGTACAGAAACTGCAGGCTGCATTTGATAACCTTCAAGTTTAACACAAATATACATCTCAATGTCTGCAGAAACACTTTTCTCTAGTATCATTTGAATGTACTCCTTGGATGTCTGACTTTCATTTTTTTACCAGCTGTAACAGCAGTAAGTATGGCAGAACAAATGATGTGGCTCTTCTAGGCACAAGCTTTTGGAAGCAAAATCAGTAGCTGATGATGGGTTCGAATGCAGATATATCAGCTTCTTTAATGAGTGCTGATACTGTATTTACATATATGGAGCTCGTCATGTTAGTAACTGTAGCAAACAGCTTGCTGCTACAGTTGTATCAAGGAACTTGATAAAGCTGTAGTTTAGGGTTGAAGATTTTTTTAATATTCACCTTTGGAAAGACTTTTTTTTTGTTTCCTCAACTTTTGTCTGAGGGGGTGCCGGTATGGGGCACTGCCTAGGGTGTCAGATGAAATAGTTATGGATTATACTGATGATCTCAAGTCATGCTTCAATAGTAAAAAGATTTGTAGAGGTTTTAGTTTAAATCTCAGTTTACATATGAACAAACACAGTTAAATGCTTCACTTGGCTCATTTAGAAAATACAAGACAAGAACAGGTTCATGGGAATATCCATAAGAATGTATGGTTTGACTGAAGAAGTAATTCTGTAATACAAAACAGAGTAGAATTAGCACCATTAAGTATACTTTGCATGCTTAGAAAAGGAGAATGAAAAAGTTAATTGAATGGGCTTGTATGTGTATTAGTTTGGAGAAAGGGATCTCTTTTAGTGAATGACTTTCAGTAGACCTTTGTGTGCCATGCTACAATGGAAGTTTTGTAAGTAGACATGGAGCACTTCTGTTAAAAAGTGATAATTTATCCTTATTATATTCAGCTATGCAGAGAAGGATTAAAACAGGTCTGATAAAAAGGATATTAGCAGTGACTGGCAGTAGGAGTGTCTCAACTTCAGTGACAATTTCAATGTGGTGAGCAATGCATCCTACTCCCTCAGGACCTTCCAGACCACTTGCTATACTGTACAGCTCTATTTCCAAATCAGTCTTCATGCCTGCTGCCACCTGAAAAAGAAGAACATGTTATTATTATTTGAGAAAGTCCAAAAATGTAGTTCCTTATTAACTATTTTTTTCACTGATTTCAGTAAGCTAGGAGAGATATGTTAAAAACAAAACATTGTGCAATAAATCCCACATCCACAGGGCACCCCAACTTCAGGAATCCACTAATACCAACATCCATAAGTGAAGTGCCTTTTCACAGAAATGCACTGGATATTATGAGATGATTAGTCAAGTCCAGCAAAAGACATCAATATATTTTGGTAGTGGTAGGCTATGTTTTCTGACTTTCAGTGGCTATTCACCTCAGAAAAACTCCAAAGCCATAGTGAAGTTACTAGTATTGCTATTTTCACAGGTATGTATCCCTAAAAAAATCCCGAAAGACCAAGGCATGCCTTCATGTCTAAAATCATGCGGCACCTCTGCCAGAAACAACTAGGAATATCCATTTATCACCAATAAACTGATGGTCTTGTGTAATGTTTTGATAGAATACAAAACTCAATGTTGAGAAAGGCCACAAAAAAGATAGGAAGAACTGGGACCAACTGTTGTTGTGCCTAATGTTTTTAATCAGGGGATTTAAGCTTTTGCATGGCAGATGCACCAGAGGGCTAGCAGATATAGTCAAAGCGACACAAAAAGAGGAAAGGATAGTTTTTAGAGTGTTCTGGTGCATTATACTGATTTGCAGGGAAGAATAAAGGTGACAGTACCAATTATGCAGGAACAAAGAGAGAGGGCACAAGCTAGCCAGCAAGGAGTTTACTACAGGAATGCTTGAAATAGGGAGTTTCAAGTGGAAGATCAAGTTCTAGTTCTTGTCCCAGATGACAAGGACCCTATAAAGTAAATGAAAAAATAAATGAAGTGGACTACAAAGTAAGACAGGGAAGAGGTATACAGAACATATTTATTACAGTAATGCCCTTGAGGGATGGAGCAAGTGAGTGTGGTAGGGCACAGTATTTGAGGGCAGAGTCTAAGAAGAGATAAAGCAGTTATTATCCACACCAAAGGTAAAAGTGGATGACACCCTTTCAAAATCTCAGAGACAAGAATGCAATAGGCCTTGATATATACATCATTGCAAAGAAATCACTCCCACAATATCTCTGCCTCTTTATCTCCCTCTGACCCCATCCTTCTCTTAAAAATAAAACTCTTCTGAATCCCTACTAAATTCTACAAATCCAAACCCAACCCCTACCATCCATTCCTAACCAAACACAATCCTCACAAACTTAATCCCCTTCTCTCTTACCTCTGCTTAGAAGGAGACATTCATCCCATCCCAAGACCAAACATTTCTCTAACAAACAACCCTAGCGCCAACAACAAATCCACCAGTAAATACCTTAAATTCCTCACCATCAATGCCCAAAGCTTAGCAAATAAGCTTATCCTCTTTCATGCCTGCCTCAATCATAATATACCTGACGTAGCCATCTCTGAAACCTGGCTAAATTCATAGATAACCGACTCCGAATTCCTTCCCCCCAGCTATCAATCTCTCCGATCTGACCGCCTAAGTAAAAGAGGTGGTGGTGTAGCTATAATCTACTCCAATCATTTGTCCATCACTCCCTACCCTAACCCTATCCCTTCCGTTAATAATGCTGAACTTGGAACTGGCCTTCTAAAATTAAACGACCATAGAAATATCTGCATCATTTCCCTCTATATTCCTCCTAGTAACAGCACCAATACCCTGGAGGACATCCTCTCCTGGACCTCCTCTAATATTAAACTTGAAACCTATATTATGGGTGATGTAAATATTGACTGGCAAAAAAATTATCGACCCTAATCCTACCATTTTAATCAATCTCTTCAGTTTCACTCAACTCACTAACTCCATTACTAGGCCCAACAAAACCAACCCCCCAGGCTCCATCCTAGACTGGATCCTGGTATCTCACCCTAACAAAATAACAAAATCTGGTGCCGCTCCTGACACATTAGGAGACCACCTCCCTGCCTTCACCCATAGAGCTACACCCTCTTTCTCACATTCCCACCAACTCTTACATACTCACAACCTCACTAACTTTAACCCTTCTACCTTTTCTGACTCCCTTAAGTTCACTAACTGGAACCCACTAAAAACCCTACCTTTAGATGATGCCGTTGACTATTTTAACTCTACATTCTTAACTGTCCTAAACTCCCTAGCTCCAATAAGAACAAAAAGAGTTAAAGCTAAAACCGCCCCATGGCTTACCAAAGAAACCAAAATAATTATGCTACAAAGAGACAAAACCTGGAAAAGCTATCTCCAACATAGCCTGTATTGTTACTTAAATACAAACAGCTGCGAAACCAAGCTAAAAAGAAAGTCATTAAAGATAAAAAATCCTACTACATCAAACTCCAAATAAATCATGCAAAAAAACCCAAACAGTTCTGGAGCTCTATTAATTCCCTCCTCAAGCCTGGTACAAAAAACAACTCATGTCATGATACTAGTAAATCTGAACAAGAAATCTCCGAACTATTCAACACTTTCTTCACCTCTTCTATTGCTGATCTAATTAAGACCTTCCCCAACAATAACCCTCCACCCCCCTCTGCTCAAGCTTCCTCCTCCTCCTCTCCTACACCCCCTACTTTTGAACTTAAACCTGTATCCACGTACCTTATAAAAAAGCTTTTCTCCAAACATAAGCCTTGCACCAATGCCCCCGACAACATTCCCTCCTCCTTCTTAAAAATTACCTCCAGTGGTATTGCTCTCCCTATCAGCATCCTGATAAACAGATCACTACTTGAGTCCTATGTACCCATACTATGGCATTCTGCATTTATTCTACCACTCCACAAGGGTGGTAAAAACTGTAATGTTTCCAATTTCTGCCCTATGACCATCCTCTCACCAGTCTCTAAACTTCTTGAAAAATGCATACACCTGCGGCTCATGCCATTCCTTACTGAACACCAGTTACTCTTTCCTACCCAGCACGGCTTCCGCCCTGGACACAGTACCAACACAGCCTTTCTATCCTTCTTACATTCTGTCAATCTAGCTCGAGACTCTGGTAACATAGTTTCAGCTGTTCTACTAGACTTATCTAAAGCTTTCGATACCATCTCCCACACCCATCTATTAAATCATCTATCGATTCTCTACATCTCCCAAAAAACTCTTTCCTGGTTCTCCAGCTATCTTTCTGACAGATTCCAAGCTGTCAATTGGGGCCAGACCTTCTCCATTTTCCTCCCCACCCCTACAGGAGTACCCCAAGGTTCCATACTAGGCCCTTTGCTATTTAACATCTTTATTAACGATTTCTACAAAGCCATACCCAATACCAAAATTGTACAATACGCAGAAGATTCCACTTTGATCTGCTGTGCCTCTAACCTAGCTGATCTTCAGTCTCTAACTCAAACTGCCTTCTCAACTACTGAAGACTGGATGCACCAAAATCACCTCTCACTAAATGTTAACAAAACTAAGATTCTTCTATTCACTCCCTCAAAATCCACTCCCATTGATAAAAACTCACTTCAAATTACCAGCCTTAACAATTCCATTATAAAAGTCATTCCCTCTGCCAAATTCCTGGGGGGTCACCACTGACGAACACTTAAAATTCAATACTCACATCCAACTTAGCATCAAGAAAACCCACATAAAACTCGGCCTACTCTTCAGAAACAACCACTTCCTCACTCTCTCCACCAGACAAACTTTGGCCACTACCTATCTCCTCCCCTCTCTTTTGTATGGCGCTCCTCTGCTTACCAATCTATCTTCCACACTCACCTTCAAACTGGAAGTGTGCTACAACAAAAATCTCCAGATTCGCTACCAAGGCAAAATCCTCCTCCCATCACTGCACTTCCCTACACTCTTTAAATTGGCTTGAACTCCGTAATCAACTTGACTTCCTCCAAATCGTCACAGCCCACAAATTATTATTCCAACCTACTAGCTGCCCTGCATTATCTCATATCCTACAAACATATACCCTCCCCCCCTTAGACCCCTTAGATCTACTCACCAAAACCTTATAATCATCCAAAAACCCAAGCGCCCAGCTGGTCAGCTTCTACTATCCTTTTCCCTAGCCAAAAAATGGAATGCCCTGCCCTCTACGCTGAGGACCTGTGACAATCCACACACCTTCAAAACACAACTTCATTCTTACCCGTTTCTTCACAAGAAATGTAACTGCACTCTTCAACTCATACCTCCCAAGCTCTGCTCCTCCTTCTCTCCTGGCTAACTTTCATACCTTCCTAATTTCTCTCATATACTTAGATTATAAATGTAACTAAACAATAACATCCAGCCGTTATGCTGTATGCCTGTCTTTCTCTTGAAAACTTTTTAATAGTTTTGCTGTCTTTACTGAATGATACCTGCTTTGACTGTAATACTACCTGTTGATTGTTATACTACCTGTTAACTGCAATGCAAATATTTTTATTGTAATTCTCTATGTAACGTAACTTTGTCTTGAGGAGCTTTTTTCCCCGGGCCTCCACTGAAAATGGGCTCTCGAGCCCAGTGGACCTCCCCGGTCACTAAACTGGAATAAATAAATAACTATACGACCACTGAAAGCACTCCATCAGTGCTTGGTTTAAATGCCTATCACATGTTCAGGCCCACCACATTAAAAGAAGGCACTAAAGGTGGTAGTGTCTCCATATTCCTAAAAAAATAATGCTTTATTTCCACACTAGTTAGACAAAATAATGACCTAGAACTTCTCCAAGTCCAACTTCCTGTTAATAAAACCTCTTATCATATCATAGTATAGCTAACTATAGGACCCTTTCTTTGTCCCCTGTGGCCCATACCTCCTACCTAACTAGCATGGAGCCCCTGTGTATTAAACCAAACGCCATCCTCCCAAAAGACTTCAACTACCCCCCCATAAACTGGGAGAATTATAAATCCTCAAACATGCATATCCAGAGGTTTCTGGACTTCAGTACAACCCCCATGGACAAGTTAGTCCATACCTCAGCTAGGAGAAATAAACTTCTGGATTTGTTCCTTACCTATTACTATGGATTAGCTTTGTTGCCCACCAACTGTAACTGCCTCCCTGGTGAAATCAGACCAGAAGTCAGTTACATTCACCATAAGACTGAAGCTTGAAGTATCCTTCAATACATTGGTGTTCAGTAATTATGAAAAGGTTAATCTACTACAACTAAGTGATGAATTGGCTAAATTCAAAATGCCCTTCCATGTTACTCATATAGTTTTAACTCGTATAGTTTTTATTTTCAAATGATATAAAAATGCTCATATTATATTATGTATAATATTTTAAACAATTATATACAATATTTACAGTAAGCCTGACATCAGTAATAATATCAAGTGTTTCCAGTTAATATACAGATGAAACAATGTATAGTTATTAGAGTATATCTGGTATTTGTTGCAAAGTGTCGATCAATGATAGGACTTTTTCCATGGATTGTTTACTAATGGCCTAGGATAGATCCTTAGTTCTTTAATTTTGATTTCCATCATAATCATAATCATCATAACGCAAAAAAGTCTTTCATGATTGGTGTTGAGCTTGAATTCCATCTTCTAGTTGTGCATTTCCTAGAGATTGCAAGTACTGTCCATAGTAAATGCAGATTTGATCTGTTCAGATGAGGACCTTCATTTACATTCAATAAAATTAAAGCTTTATATAAAACAAAGGATTCATTGAATAATGCTTGTAAGAAGTTTTTTGACTCCATTCCAGTATAGTTTGATGTTAATACAATCATAAAAAATATGATTCCAGTCAGCTGTAATTACCTGATTACATCTCCAACATTTCCAATTTCTGGAACAGTTTGCCCTTCCATCTTGATGACCCCACTGCTTATATGGAATCCTTAACTGTCCTATTTTATGCACATGTAAATAGCTGCATAGATGCATCTGCTCACTCAGAAAAAATACAACACCCAGTTCAAAAATAAACCACTTTGGTGGAACCCAAATTTATACAGGCTCTTTAATCTTCTTCTTTTCCTGGTTAGGGGTCAACACAGCAGATCAACTGTCCACTCATGATTGGCAGTGGAGTTGTACGGTGTCGATTTGCCAGCCCGATGCCCAACCTTCCACAGAAGGCATACACACACACACACTCATGCCTAGGGCCAATTTAGAGAGTCCAATCCACCTACAGCATGTCTTTGGGATGTGGGAGGAAACCAGAGCACCCAGAGGAAACCCACATGACCACAGGGAAGACATGCAGACTCCGCTCAGAAGGTACCACAGTCAAGGATTGAACCAGAGAACTTCTTGCTGTGAAGCAACAATGCTAACTGCTGCACCACCGCAGCCGCCCATATACAGGCTCTTTAATAAAAGAAAAAAACTTACTGCACACAAGAATAAAGCTAACTCTCAAGATGCCAAAAACACTCTTGCTAAACTGAACAAGGAACTCTGGATCTTGATCAAGCAAAGCCAGATATGAGATAAGAATAGCCTCCAAGATGAAGGATAACCACAAAGCCTTCTTTAATTATATTAAAAATGTCAGAAACAATGCCTAGCACTGTGCAGAGCTAATAGTAAATTATATCACATATTCCGACCCAGAGGACCCAGCCAATCTATTGAGGGACAAATTTAGCTCAAACTTCACCTCTATCTCCCTCCAATATTCTCAGATCACATGCTCACACATACACCTCCCATTCAAATCAAGAAAGAACAAGTTCTCAAGGCACTATCTGAGGCCCAGAACATAACATTTATGGAGCTAGACAATGTACCAGGCTGCCTACTGATCAGCTTGAAACATGACTTGTACTATTCCCTACAGAAGTTATTCAATATCAGCCTCAAAACAGGATTCATGTCCAATGAATGGAGGACAGTACGTCACTCCCTTGCACAAAGTTGGGATTTCAATAGACCTGCCTAATTATAGACCCATAAGCCAGACCAGTCTCATTTGTGAGGCTATGAAAAGGATCATTACGGAATTAATCTATAAAGATATAGGTAACCTAACTCTTGAGCCACCCCAGTTCGGACTCTGCAAGGGCAGGTCCTACCTATTTAACCTGGTTGATTTCTCTGTAAATGTTACTGAAGCAATGGATAGTGCACATTGCATATCTAGATCATGCTAAATAATTTGAAACCATTTGGCACTCAGGTCATCATCATCATCAACTCCCATTTTTACTATTTTCTACATGCAGTTGGGGTATCATGTCAAGTGGTGCAATCTCTCTCAATTCAAAGCCACTCTCCTACCTTTTTCGACAATCATGCCTGACTGCTCAGATCTTTTCTCACACAATCCATCCATATCTTTGTTGGATGCATAATTTTCTCTTGCCTTCTTCCCAGTTGTCCCAAATCCTATTCACCAGATTGTCTTCTGCTTTCCTGCACATGTGCCCAAATCACTGTAATCTGTTCTTTGACATTTTCTGCAAATGGAGTTACTTTGGCTTCTTCTCTGATGTTCTAATTTCTTTGTCTGCCCTACAGTGAGCATTCTACCACCCATCTCAGACATTTCATCATCTCTAGATTCCTCAACTGCACAGTCTTCACTGCCCATGTTTCTATACCATATGGTAGTACTGGTCGCATCACTGATGTGTACAGTTAACTTTTCAGCTTCTTTGGTATTCTTCTGTCAAACACTACCCCTGATGCCATGTGCCAGTTATCTGCAGCCCCTCTGATTCTAGCTCTTGACCTCATCATTCAGATTTCCCTGCTCCTCAACAAACCCTCTAAGACACCTGAAGCTGTTAACTATGCCTCTCTATGATTCCACACATCTCTTAGGTGGCAGACAAGAGATATGCTCAAAGAGCTCATACTATACAATCCTATCTCTCTCTCTGCTTTTACAGTGCAACCTTAAGGCACTTATCTTTTGCTAAAAGCAAACAAAATCACACCTCATTAATGCCATCATTCAGCACCGCCTTGTGTAGCAGACAAGCCTTTGCTTACAGAATAAAGTGCAGTTGTGTATACTTACCATAGATGTAGATGTTCGAGTGTATTCACTGTTGCAGTCCTGACTTCTGGGTTTTCCTGTCGTTGAAGCCCTTGGCCAGCCTGACTATCAGAGTAAAAATTTTTCCTCCTCCTACAACCGCTGGATGCCCTTTCCTGACATCAGTATGCCAGGGTATAAGTGGAGTCTGCCAACATCATGACTTCAGTTATTTTCTTGCCCTTTGGAGTTTGGAGCCCCCCAGCAGGAGCAGACAGTCAAGCTGAGATGGCTAGGGCAGGGATCCCTAGGTAGGCAAGAGTCAAGAGCAGGAGTCCACGATAAATAGGAAATAGAAGCAGTCTACCATGTAGGCTAAGGGGGGAAGTAGGGTGGGAAAGAGGACTGCAACAGTGAATACACTCAAACAGCTACATTTATGATATGTGTATACAACTGTACTATGTTCTTCGTGTTTCACTGTTGCAGTCCTGACTTGTGGAATAATTCCCAAAGCTGAGAATAGGGAACGGTGGAAAGAAAGTCTAGGAGAGGAAGTCTGTAGGGTAATAGATGGAAACCCTGCTTTGGATAAGTAGAAGGGTGACAGTAGTAATGCTTATTGAAAATGTGCCCTGAAGACCAGATGGCAACTTCCAACCACTCTTGGTAGATCCTCCCTTCAGGAAGTCAGCAGCAGACCTAACTGACCTAGTGGAAGCTTCAGGTGTGTTCCCTCCATGATTAACAGAAGGTGTTAGAGTGAGAGATCTTTTTAGAAATGGTCTGTTGGCAGACAGGTTATCCTTTGGTGCTGCTAGCAAAGGCTGCAGCTAGTTGGCCAGATATTCTAGTGGGTTTTGTAGTGTCCAGTTAGAAAGGGAGTTGTTTATGGGTGTCTAAGAAATGCAGAAATCCCTCCCTCCCTCCTGTTTTTTGGGTTTGGGAGAAAATGGGCAGATGCATTGCTAGATATAAAGAGGCATCAGTCACCACCTTGGGTCCAAAAAAGGGTTAATCCTGTAAAAGGGACTCTGTCAGGATGGAATATAATAAAGGGTTGGACTGCCTAGAAAACCCGGAGTTTATGAAACTGTCTAGGCTGATAAGATAGCCAATGATCAGGTAGTCTTCCATGCCAGGAATTTTAAAACTTAAGGACGCATACGCCTTTCTAGGATAAAGGCTAAGTGTCAAGGTGGTAAGGAACTACTAGACCAGTGGGTAGAAGAAAGCAGGGATGAAACCTGAATCCTGAATGATGAGTAAGAAGGGTCATTGTTAGGAAGACCTTCCAAACAGGGCCAGCTGATAGTGGTCCTGGCCTTGATGGGGATCTGATTAGGCTGAGTACATTCAGCTTGAAAACATGTTCCATTACCTGCCTAGAGTTTCCTGGCAATAGGCCTCCTGGCTTTCCTAGGATATCCTGCATCAGGGGGATACCCTCTCCTCCCATTTAGAGTATCCTTCAGACTGAAAGCTGGAGGGAAAGGGGGGTCCTCCAAGGTGATAGGTAGAAGGTTTGTAGGTGGGGAGTGCAAATAGTCCCTGCTTCTGAGAGAGAAGGTGAAGAATTGGGGATAATATCCAAGTTAGTATTGGTCAGACTAAGAAGAAAGTACCAGTGATGCTTTAGGCAATGTGGAGCTAAATGTATGGGCCTAGACACTCTCCCTGAGTTTTGGAAAGTCCTACAAAAGTATGGTCTTTGGTGGAGAAGCATAAATAAATAGGTCTGTCTGCATGAATAGGGAATTGTCTGTATTCCAGGCTGAGAGGGTCTTGCCCCTGAAACCTAAACTTTTCAAAAGTGTGTTTTTCCTGGTGGTGAAGAGGTCCATCTGTGGGGTCGGCTATATCGAGAGGGATCTCCCAATGCAGCTGCCATAAGTAGGTGTCTACAGGCTTCTGTTGATTCTGTGTGCCTGTTGGTAGAGTGTACCTGGGAGGTATTGCCGTTTCATGGAGTATGCTATGATTTGCAGCCCCATAGCTAGGCAATAGGGTAGGCAGGAATGGGTTTCGCTTTGTTTTTGTGTCACAGGTCTGTATCATGATCTGTATCATCCCTGGTTTTAATTTCCCTCTGAATATTTAAAGCCCTTGTGCTGTCGGAAGCTCCTTCTAGCTTATGATCTTCCTTACATCCATTAGGCCTATAACTGTTTGAAGAGTACCCCTCAAGCTGTCTCCGAGGCATCTTTAGTGGAGTTTGTTGCAAAGCAGAATGTTAGGCCTTGGTTCATGGAGCAGGCTTTGGAACATCATGAAGAAATCCCTTTTAGACCTGGTGTCAGTCTTATTTTGGCTAATGGTGGTTGTGTATGCAGGCTCTACATATGTTCGAGGTAACACTGTCATTGCCTCATGTGCAGCCTGGCCCAGGAAAGCATGGGAATGAAGAAGGCCATGAAACCTAGTGCGATATGAAAACTCTCTGGCTGTTAGAAGATTGCTGTCCAAAGGGTTTTTGAAGGCACTTGGTCAGGAATGACACCGTGTCTTTTGAAGGGTAGAGACTAGTAAGATCCCCCCTCACCCAGAACAATATTCTGGTTCTAAGAAGAGTTTGAGATTTTTGGTGCAATCCCAGCAAAGTGAATGTGGAATTGGTGGACACAAAGTCTGTGATGCGTGGTGCCAGGCTTGTGAGCCAGAGGAGTTCCTCCTCCGGGTAGGGGTATATTTGTAGCCTTTGTTCTTAGCAGAAAGCAATGATGGGGGCTAATAATTTTGTGACTGCCCTGGGAGTGTCAGAGTAGATGGGGAAAGCACAAAATTGTAAAGGTTTGGCACTATCAAAAGGCTGAGGAATCCTCAGCTTGATGCTACTATGGGAATAAGCAAGAATGCACACTTTAAAACTGGTGTCCACATGAAAGTCATAGGGAAAAACATGGACATTTGTTAGAGAAGGGTCAGCATCTTGAAAATGGGGCCCTGCAGGAATAAGTAGAGGGCCCTGAGCAGTGTAGAGAGAATAGCCCCTTTCTATTTGATGCTGAGGGGGCTGCTTCCATTAAGGCCTGTACACTTAGTGATCCCATATATGAAGGCCTCTGTTTTCTTGGGATGGTGAGAAAACCTGGGAAGCCTGGCTGCCTTGTGGGTGTATAAGTTAGAGGTGAAGACCTCCTGGAAGGGATAAGCAGAATTCATTGTTCAAAAGAAATGAGAGGCCAGTTTCTCTGAATATAGGCAGTCTTCCTTCAGGTCTGGGAACACGACTGGGAGGGGAGGGGAGGAGACAGGAGGGGAGGGAGGGAAGCATGCCATAAAGAGGAAAGATCACAACAGCTCCCTATCAAGGACTTGAGTAATGGGAGTCCCTGGTGTAGGGGGGTGGGTTGTCCTTGCCTGGGTTCCTGTCGCTGAGTGTGGTCCCCTTCCCTATGGGCCCTTCTTTGACCTACTTTGGGTTGGGGAGGAAAGGACCAGAGTTTGGTGGAATAGTTTCTACTGAAATGAGGTGGCTGTACCTGCAATAAACCTTTGGCTGTCTGCATAGACTAAGCTCTGTCCTCTAGTGTTTTGAGGACAGCTTGTGCCTTAGGGTTAAAGAGATACTCCTTATCCAGAGAAGCATCCAAAAAGTTGGATTTTACCTACTCCAGGAGGGCTTGTTCTTTTAACCATGTGTGCCTCTTAATGACAGACCCAGTGGCTGCTGACCTCTGGCAGCTTCCAAGGCATCAAATCCACAGTGTAGAGAGTGCTTGCCAACGTGCAAGGAGGAGCTGCAAATGTCCAGTAATTCTTTAGATAAACTCTTATTTTCAGTAGCCAATAGCTTTTGTCTCATCTATTCCAGTAATGTTTCTTGGTGTTTTATTATGTGGAACTGGCAGTTGAGTGCCCTCATAGATAGAGTGGTCTTTTGCCAAATCTATCAAGGGCTATGTCCTCTTTATCCTTAGGTAGGAGATCTCTGCATGTGCTGGCTCTGGAACCCTGGGTGCCAGGAACAAAAACCTCTGGATCTGCTGAAGGGTTCTTAAAGAGGTGCTTATGCAAATCCATAATCCTTTAGAATCACTCAGGTTTTCTGGGTGCAGGAGGAAGGGAGTCTGGTTTCAAAGGGGATTCTTGGGAAACATCATCAACCACCTCCAAAATAGGGTAAACTGTCAGGGGTTTAAGTTCTGGTAAGTGAAGAAATTCCCTGTCCCTTTTCTTAGCGTGGAGGTAGTCCTGCTCTTCCCAATGAAAATGATCCCTCCAGGGTATGTAAGGTTTCCCCGAGGGATAGGTCCTGAGGAGGGGAGGCTGAAAGCAAAGTTTCCTCTGAATTTAACTCCTCAAAGGAAACCAAAGAGGGATCTTCTTCAAAGACTGAGACCTCCTAGCCAGACTCCTGTCCGGTCTCAAAAGGATCAGTAATAACCCCTGGGTTGGATCTCCCTTCCTTTTCCCAAGAGGGGTTCAGGGGTAGAATGTCTGCCCCTAATCAAGGAAAGCAGATCCACTGCCAATTTAACCAAGTTCTGTTGATAGGCCTGAGGCAGGAGCTGGTAGTGCTAGAATGGAAAGAAGATGGCTTTCTAGGAGTAGTTTTTTGTTTAGGTTTTGGGACATCAGGGGCACAGGCACCCAATGACCTTGGAGCTGTAGTGAAAGGGCTGTGTTTGCCGGAAGCAGAAGTCTGCAAAGCAGTCTTGGACCTGACCAAATGTCAAACTATGACTGGTGAAGATGTTAAGGGGCCTAATGGGGTATCAGACTCCAAAAGGGTCTCAGTAGAGGCCTTCTATACCACCTCGGTCGCAGAATGGGGCTATGAAGGAGCCTCACTGACTTCCAAGATAACCAGTCTTGAAAGGCTAGATGATGGTGAATGGATGTCTTCAATAGGTCTGAGGTTGGGCCATTTGAGCTTAGTAGCACTGACATTAGGATGAGAAATGGTCTCCATATCACATTATTTGCAAATGAACCTTACCAAATTGTCTGCCCTATGCCAACTAGATCTTGAATTGAAATGGGAGCAGAAACGACAGTCAGAGAAGTTATAGTCTGGTCCCAAACAGGTTACACAAAGGGAGTGGAAGTCTCTGTCTGGGATTTGTTTTCCATAACAAAGACAGTTGTTAACTTTTTCTGACATTAGATAGTGAAAGGACAGAATTCCCTAGTGGGGTACCTAGCTTTCTGAAGATTTCACTCTGCTGTGGACTGACCAACGCATATACTGGATGTCTGCTTCAGGTTCCAGTGGCAAGAAGAACTGAAGTCATGACTTTGGCGGACTCCACTTATACCCTGGCATACTGATTTCAGGAAAGGGCATCTGACGGATGGTAGGAGGAGGGAAAATTTTTACTCTGGTAGATGGGCCAGCCAAGGGCTTCCATGGCAGGAAATCCCACAATTCCGGACTGCAACAGTGAATACACTTGAACATCTACATTTGTGGTAAGTATACACAACTGCACTTTATTCTGTAAGCAAAGGCTTGTCTGCCACACAAGGCTGCTCCTTCAACTCCTTCTAATTTTGCTTTAGATTACTTGCCTTTGTTTGCTTGTGTCTTTCGGCTTTTCCCGGTTAGGGGTCGCCACAGCGGAACTCCGGTCCGCTAATGATTGGTAGTGGATTTTTACATACCGGGTTACCAGCCCTGAAGCATAACCTTCAATGAAGGCACACCCCATTCACGTATGCCTCCACACAGAAGACGCTCTAGCTGAGAATCGAACGGGACAACATCTTGCTATGAGGCGACAACGCCACCGCAGCTTCACCACCACGGTTTTTAGATTACTTGCCCTACTTCCCCTTAATCAGTAAATAAAGTCACATTTTAACACATTACATTAAAGCCTTGGTAGCTTATAAGATCTTTGCTTTTGATTAATTTCTCTTAAGATGTTGTAATAACCCCATTCAGCAATGCTGCATTATTAAGTGACTGACTAGGCCTTTTCTTCTTCTTAATTTCACTAAGATTCTATCATACATTCCATTCAACAATACTGTTGTGTTAGATATGGGATAAGGGGAAATGTCTTTCCTATCATTTTCTCAGTGATCCTGCTTAGTCTTTCCAGATACCATAACTACAATATGAAAAAACATAAAGCTGAGAATATGCTGAGGCAGAAATATTCCACAAGTGAAATCACACTGGAGTCCCATGATGGTTTGGAAAAAAATTAATGGTGCTTACTGGTGCCTCGGCTGAATGCCTTCAAGGAAATGAGTTTCACACCATACCATCATGTTCTTATATCCACCTTAATTATATAATTGCTAGATTGCTTTAATCAACAGAACACTCCTCCCAATAAAATAAATTACAAAGTGTTAGCCCACAACAAACACTCCATAGATTACACAGTGTTTCCAACAGATTAAATAAGCCATTAAATTAAACATGTATTTACTTCTTGGTTCAAACCCTTAGTATGAAGCGTGCCAAAATTGATTATAAATTTGGTTTCCAATTGTAATAACTTACTAAGGTAGTCATCTCCCTGTCTAAATAATGGCTTGGCCAGAACACAAAAGAATAAACTGGCATCAGAACCACCATGGGCCTTGTGGAAATGATATGCCACTAGATTTTCCAACCTCCCATTTCTGATGCCCCCCCAAATGTTCTAACACACGATTCTTGGCCATTCTCTTTGTTTGCCCTATATACCATTTTGTGGGTGTGCACCCACAGCCTATGACATAGACCACCCCACACGATCAGTATTTCTGCCTCAGCATATTCTCAGCTTTATGTTTTTTCATATTGTGGCTACACTTTCATTGTGTTGATTGCAGATACCTTATCAATCCTAAATCAAGACTCTGTGGCCTCTGCAGTCTGCACCTTCTGCACTCTCCCTAGATGCATTCTGCTCAGTGTTTTTCCCTCTCTAAGGTAGCCTTCACCCATTAAGCTACTAACCTGCTTAATTATTTTTCTTTCTTTACCACTTTTTCATCTACATATCCCTTACTATTTGCCATCTGTACAAATACTTCATGTAGCCATTCCTTATTGTATTCCCTCTTTCACAGAAAAAAATGGATCAGAACACCCCTCCTCCTACTCTCCAAAGATGGATAAACTAAGGTCAAACAATGGCCTTTCTCATTGTCTCTCTCTCTCTCTCTCTCTCTCTCTCTCTTGCCACTCTAGCAACTCTTCATATCTCCTCATTTTTCCTTCTACTATTTGGAAATGACCATTGGAGTATAATTGCCAATACCACACCACTAAATTTCTCTCACTTCATACCCACACCATCTACCCCTTATCACTATGGCATTTATATGAGATCTATGCCTTGTCCCACATGCAAAGAACTATATGTCATCATCTTCATCCTTTCAAGAACCAAATTTCTTTCACCTAAGTTTATCAGGAAACTTGCTTCTCTGCTACACTTAGATTTACTAATGTTTCTGGCTGAAGATTATCAATCCAAATCCTGGTCCAGCTCCTTCTAGCCTTCCTTCCCTCCTCATAACTTCACTAACCTGTCCATTAGTCACTAACAACATCCTACTCAGCCATATCACTCACACAACAAATCTTAACCGAGCCAAGAGTCTTAAAATCCAGTATCAAAATGAACAGAGCTTTACTAATAAGAGGGACATCATTTAATCCTAGGTTACTACCCAAGTTTCAACATCTTTGGAGTTACAGAAACTTGGTTTAAATCCCACTCCTGCCTTTCATTCTTCCTAAAGGATAAATACAATTTGTTCCACAACAACGGACTTGGTATCAAAATAGGAGGGGTACAATGCTTCTAATTATGAAAAAGCAGAGGATATCATCCTCCTTAAGTGCAGAAAACAGCAGTTCAAGAGACACTTCTCTGTTTGGATATTAATTAAACTAACAATTAGTTACCCTATCAAACTATTTATTGAGGTTTTTATATCCACCTCAACTCTTCCAAATCACAACTGCAACAAATACACACATACATACAAAGACATGTGTCTGGAGCATTTCTCCCCAGGCCTCCGCTGAAAATTTGCTTTGTTCCAAGTCAGACTTTCCCGGTAAGCAAACAAACAAACAATAAATAAATATCTATATCTATATCTATATATATATATATATATATATATATATATGTATATATATATATATATATATATATATATATATATATATATATATATATATGCACACATTAATAACTGGTGACCTGAACACTGATCTCCTTAGATGTCAAGAAACTAAAATAATTAAAATTCACACTTTAAATGATCTTTCACAACTCTTCTCCTTCCAAGCTAGGAAAAAAACAATACCAGTACATAATCACTATTAGATGTTTTTAACACAAACATCGCTCATACATTAAAGCAAGTCTCATGCCTTAAGTAACCTCCTACCCATCCAGACTTTAATTTCTTACAACCCCCCCAAAAACCTCTACCTTTAATTATAGCACACAGAGATAATATTGACAATCAGAAGAAACCCTTCAGGATGCAGGACGTCATAAGATAGAATAGTTTCCTTTCTGTGAAGTGACCTCCCCACAGCAGCACTAGAAATCTTCAGCCCACTTATAAACAACTTAAAGGACAGCAATGGGATTCTATTATTAAATGGTCAAGTTCTCTGTCCTTTTTCTCCCTATTTATTGTCCTTGCTATGAATAAACAACAACACAGCATTTAAAATATTTTAAACTGTTTCTCTCCACTAGAACAGTGCCTTACTGTACTGTGGTGGTTTCACTTTCAAAACCTTTTATCCCACCCTGGAAAATCTCGAATTCATTGATGTCATCAAGGCCACTGAATACAGTTAGTTTTCTGGCCAATTCCCTCCCCAAACTAATATCATCACGACCATCCTAAAAACCCACCCATGCTCTGACATCACAGCTCCCTGGTCCTTCCCCTACCCATACAGAAGGTAAAGGCTAGAACAAGGAAACAGTACATGAGTCAAGTCTCCTGATATGAGCTGTCAATCACAGCAGGTAACAGCTCAAATTACCCTTAGCACTTTGACAGCTAGGGAAGTTAGGTGTGAAGGGGGATGGGAGATGAGTCAAAATAATATAATTCAGGCTTCACAAAAAAAACTGCAGTTTAGCCATCCTAAAAGGAAGCAGCAGTAAAAAAATCACTCTGAAAGTCTGTTCTGTGGCATTTGCACTGTTTGTGTTTTAAGTAGTCATTGAATGGCATGAAATGGTACTTAAAACTAACTGAAAAACAGCAGTGTATGCTTATAAAATCAATGGAGTGACAGAAGCTTTAGGTAGAAAGAGGCTGCATAATGTAACTTTTTACAGATGAGCACTGCATTGTGGGATACCTGGAGGCAGACTAAACAATCAGGATTACTTCAAGATGCCAGACCCCATGTGGTCAGACTCAGAAATTACGTATATAAATATTTAAAACCCTGTAAATAGTCCCAGAGTGGTGTTAAAATGTAGGAAATACCGAACAATGATGAAATAAACATGTTTTCTGAGTCTGTGGGTGCAGTTCTTCTTTAATTTATTAATTTACCCATACCCCACATTTAATTTCTGGAAAGGACAGTCAGCCCTCAAAATTATTTGATTTTCCCTGCCCATCTGACAGCAACATAATAGGTTTATTTTCAAGCTTAGACTGCTGGCAGCAGATGACCCTTCAGCAGGGAGTATTGCTTTCTTTTCTTTTATGGTATGTTTTGTGACATTTTAAAGCTGTATATTTAATCATGTGTGGTCTATTTCCTATGAAGAGAGATGTCACTGCTTTTTATGTTACCAGTCATGGTAGGAATTAATGAGGAAGTTGTGAAGTCCCTCCTCTGGGCCAGTGGTCGAGTCTCAATCCTCACCATGAACACTGGTGAGGGACATTCACTTGGAACAAAGATAGCTATACACAGTATTTCCAGATGCAACTCTCTGCACCAAGCACAGTTTGCCTTAAGAGCACACAGGGAACACACTCCTGTCCTGGGGCTGAGTTTCACTCTTTTTATCCAGGCCCCAAATAAGACTACCCACTGACACAGCTGTAGAGTTGAGTCCTCAGCCTAGTGTTCCAAGCCAAGTTCTCCACCACCTTCTCTGTGAAACCATTGATCGGTGTCCCTGCTCCAAGTAGCTGACACACACACACTCTTTGACATTTGATTTACACACACACACACACACACACACACACACACACACACACACACACACACACACACACACACACACACACACACACACACACACACACACACACACACACACACGCACACACCTGGGAACGGCTGGCACAGATTTACTGGGCATGCCCCCTATGCCCAGACTATAAGGTAGGTACTACCACCAGAAGATTCCAAAGCCAGCTACTCTGTGGCTTTTACCAGGGCATCCGATTATACTTAGTAAAATTAATACTAATACAAATTGTAGTGTTTGACCAATGCAGCAAGGCTTTCAGAAGTGGCCACAGTGTCACCAAATAAATGTAAGTACTCTCAAAGGTTAAAATATTCTCTAAAAGACTAGCCACAATGAAAAGTTTATATATATTTAAAAATAAATAATAAAAGAATATGCAAATACTAAATATCTATTTACAATAAACACCAGAGTTCAATCAGATGAAATATTAAGAGTAACACAGATGAAAAGGTTCACACAGCTACAGAAAAACAATACCT
>NC_056735.1:1694808764-1694911264 GCF_019279795.1 Protopterus annectens
TGAAGGTGAGATGGACAACTCATATGGAACGTTATGGTGAGTACATAACTTCTTTATGTGAAGTTGAGCTATCTTGCTTTCATTCTGTACTTGTGAGAGAATGTCCCAGCATCATCTTTCTTGGGTAGCTCACGGGAGAATATTCTTCAGAACAGTGGACCCAAATGAGGCCCTGTCCCTGGAGGCCAAATCCACTGTGGAATGAGTGATAAAGGTATGAGGCCTTGCCCATGTTGCTGCCGTGCAAATGGTATCAATTGGTAATTTTGCATGAAAGACAGAAGAGGTCAAAATAAACCTAGTAGAATGAGCTCTTATTTTGTCTGGAAGATGTTTATTCACTGACTGATAGGTAAAAGAGATGCAATCTGTCAACCACCTGGATAGAGTGGATTTTGCTACTGAAGCTCCCTTCTTGCAGTCAGAGAAGGACACAAATAATTGATCAGTCCTTCTGAAGTCCTTTGTTCTATGTAAATAGAAACGTAACTGTCTATGTACATCGAGTAGGTGTAACATGTATTCTGCCTTATTGCCATACTTGGGGGAAAAACTGGTAATTCTATAGACTGATTTAGGTTTGATTCTGAGCATACTTTTGGAAGGAAAGATGGGTTTGTGCAAAGTGAGACTCTGTTATTGTGAAACAGCATAAACGGAGGTTTGATGGATAATGCTTGTAATTCCAAAACCCTCCTGGCTGAAGTGATAGCTACTAGGAAAATCGTCTTTCAGGTTAAGAACTTCAAGTCGCTGGATGATACAGGTTCAAAAGGGGAAAGAATTGTGCAGGATAATACAAAAATTTAGATTCCCTGGAGGTAGAGGTGGCTTGATGGGTGGTCTTAACAGGTTAGTACCTCTCAAAAAGGCTTTGCAAAGTCTGTGGTACATAATGTTCAGCCCCACACCTCGAACGTGAAAAATTGAGATTGCCACTAACTGAACACAGTAGATGCAGCTGCTCCTTCATTAAAGAGTTTCGCCAAAAATTCCAGTATAGAAGATATGGATGCAGAGAAGAGATCAATATGATTTTTTAAGGCCTAGGAGGAAAATATTTTTCATTTGCTGAGATATAGTCTTCTCATAGAAGCTTTGTGAGACGAAATCAGGATATATTGCACTGAGGTTGAAAGGTTATAGAGCCTGGCTATGTTTGGAAGTGGAGCAGCCAAGCTGTCAACTAGAGGGTCTGAAGAGATGGGTGGAGCATTCCTGATGGATGGGTCAGAAGGTCCGGCACTGGGTCCAGAATCCACGGCTCCTCTTGAAGATGAGGCCGCAAGAAGGGGAACCATATTTGATGAGGCCAGTAAGGGGCTATAAGAATTAAGCTCCATCCCAATGTGCTGGCTTTCTGAAGAACTTTGGGAATCAATGGAAATGGAGGGAAGGTGTAGAGGAAGCCCGGGAGCCAATAGTGCACAAGTGCATCCCTTGGGTGTTCTCCCAGAAGGGGGATTAGGGCAAAGTAGCTGCTGCATTTGGCATTCATGGCCATGGCAAAAAGATAGCAGCAAGGCTGGCCCCATTTCCAGAAAATCATTTCTGCTATGTCTTGTTTCAGGGACCACTCATGAGGCATCAGTATTGCTCTGCTGAGTTTGTCTGCTATCGTGTTGGATTTCCCTGGGATGTGCATTGCTACCAGAAAGCATTGGGAGGAGGTTGCCCATTGCCATACTCTCAGGTCCTTTCGACAAAGGGAGTAACATCTGGTTCATCCTTGTTTGTTGATATACCATGCCACTGATATATTGTCTGTCTAGATAGCAATCATTCCTAGTGGAAGAGAGTCTTGGAATTCTTGCAATGCGAGAAGCACTGCTCTCATCTCTAGGACATTGATATGCAAGTGGGCCTCATTATCCTTCCAAGTGCCTTGGACTGTTCTTCCCTGATAATGCCCTCCCCCACCCTATCTGGGAAGCATCCGTGGTCACCGTGGCCAGGGGTGGAGGGAGAATGAAAGGTCGGCCTGAAGTTATTTGATTGGAGTGAAGCCACCAACGAAGGTCTGTTCTGCAAGATTCTATTATCATAATCTGGTGTGACACTGGAAGATCCTGCATGGAGCACTAAGTGAACAGCAGACACTGTAGAATTCTCATGTGCAGCCATGCAAAGTGAATTACATTTATAGCTGCTGCCATGGTACCTAGTACCCGAAGAACTATCCATGCTTGAGTCTTTTTCTTGTGGAGAAGGTGTAGAACCTGTACTTGAAGGGCTTGCACCCTCTCTGGTGGAAGCTTTACCATTAATTTCATAGTGTCTAAATATGCACCTATAAAAATGATATGTTGAGATGGCAATAAGGCATATTTTTCGTAGTTTATTGTGATCTCTAAATGAGAACAAAGTTTTAAAGTGGTGTCTCTTGCTTCTGTTAGTAGATGCTTGGTGGTAGTAGTTAGGAGCCTGTCATCTAGATATGGAAACACCTGGAATTCTAAACATCTCAGGTGAGCTGTGACTACTGCCATGCATTTGGTGAACCCTCTGGGGGCTGTAGTGAGACCAAAGGGCACAGTTCAAAACTGGTAGTGACTGGGTCCCAGCTGGAAGTGCAGATGACTCCTGGATGGTCTGTCTGTGGTAGTACGCATCCTGGAGGTCTATGGAGCACATCCAATTGTCCTTTCACAGAAAGGGAAGTATTAACTGCAGTGTTACCATCCAGAACTTTGTCTTTTTTACAGATTTGTTCAATTTGCTGAGATCCAGAATGGGTCTCCAGTCCCCTGTTTTATTTGGGATTAAAAAGAACCTGGAGTAAGTTCTGCATCCTATATGGTCTGCAGGGACTGGTTGGATGACTCTCTTTTCTAGCGCTTGTCTCCTGTGACTGGGTGGAACATCTGGAATGTTTCTAATACATGGGGTGGGAATAGAAAAGGGTATTGAGTAACCTCAGGATATAATGCTTTGTACCCACTTGTCTTTTGTTATATTTAGCCAGGCATCCTGGTACAAAGATAATCGACCCCCCTGACTGCCTCCAGAGAGGGACAGGCGGGCCTCCTTTCAGGAGCGCTAGAAGGGCTTACTAAAGAAAGATTACCTGTCGCCCAGATTTTGCAGACCCCCCTCTGCTGCATGGTCAGCATCTTTCATTATTGTTTCCCCCTCTGCCTCTGGAGGAAGGCTCACAACGTGTGTCTTGAAAAACTCTCTGGAATTTTTGAAACCACATTTTTCCTCCCTTTTGGCCTTTGGGATAAGGTCTAGAAGGTGTGGAAAAATAGACAAATGGCAGAGAGAGTTTTTCTTTCCTGTTCACACCTGGTTAGTGTGTCTGAGGTTTGGTTCGAACAAGGATGAGCCATGGAAGGGGGCATTAACAAAGGATGGCTTGAAGGTTCCGTAAAGTTACACAACGCATCCAGGAGTGTCTCCAAAGGGCAATTCCTGAACCTGCTGATCTACCCGTTCCATTGGTTGCATACGAAATAAGCAACATGGATGAGTTGACTACTGAATTTAAGATAGTGAGCTGGGTGGACACTTTGTCTAATACCCCTTCAGCTACTGTACCTTGAAGAGTATCTCCAAGCTCCTTCAGGAGATTTCTTTGTAACCTTGTGAAGTGCGTAAGATAATTCAGGGACCTAAGAGTAAAGGTCGCTGTAGAAAACATGCGCTTCCCATATCTGTCCATCGTACGTGACTCTTTGATTGGGGGATGGACAGAAGTGGATGTCTCTGACAACTCCTTTTTGGTGGCTGCCACCACCACCACAGCATCTACAGGAACACCTTTTGTGAGAAAGGGTTTGTCTTCAGGAGATGTAATAAATTTATTTGGCCTCTGGAGAACAGGCTGCACTGAATCTGGAGACTTTCACACCTTTTGACAAACTAAATCCATGAATACGTCAAAAGGCAGAGACATCCAAGTGGTGGAAGGGCGAGACCCAAAAGCCTTCAGGTAGACAGACTCCTCATCAGAAGGCATACGGGCTTCCAGCCGTCTTTCTGCTTAAGGATCTCTAGGATGTCTGAAAAGGAGACATCCTCAGAGGGCAATCGTGGGGACCCTTCTGGGTCATCGAGGTCTGTGTCAAATGTGACTGACTCCTCTGGGGAGTCCAAATGCTTTCTCTTGCATAATCTCTTGTGAGGGACCTCTTCAGAAGGGCATTCTGGCGAGGTTTCGGAAGAGAAGGGTTTGCCCACTGGGGCATCCTGAGTCTTTGGGTCTCTACGTCTGTGTGGAATCATTGTGCTGAGACAGACACCTGTGCCTTTGGGGGAGGAATGGCTGGACCTGAGAGTGAGGCTGCCTGTGGGGACAGTAGTCTCCTCATAGCCTCAAAAGCCCCCCTGCCCATGATCTGAGGAAGTCCCTGGTTCAGAAGACTCAGAAGGTCCCCTTGGCACCACAGGGGTCGGCTCTGAGGCCAAGGTAGGAGCCGAACTCATGCATGCTGAGGCCCCAAGAGGCAAGTTTGGATCCAATAAAAACTCAGCCCAACTGTCCTCCCCAGACCCGATTGGAGAATGTCAGCTCCTAGACTCCTCAGACAGCACCGAGGCAGTGAAAGTGGTCAGAGCCGAAGATCCTGGAGCAGGTCTCAGCTCCGACGGTTCCACCACTATCAGCTTCATACATTCTGGCTCTGAAACCGCAACTTGGGTTGGAGGAGGAATCGATGTTAAAGGGGCAGGTCTGGTTGGTTCCGAGGCCCCTTGGGTTGGTTCCAACAAATGTTTGGCTAGTGCCAATGTCATCAAGAGTCTCTGCTCCACACGATCCACATCATAGTCAGAAAGTCTTCTGGAGGATCAAGAAGAGGGAGCTATAGACCCTGTAGTCTGTAAAAAAGGCAACCTATAATCTACCAGAAGGCATCTACCAGAAAAAGGCTACAAGCCTGCAGACCCTTGCATCATCTGGGACAAGACTGTGGATTACCAAACAGGCCGTGGCCTGCTTCTCTTCTTGGGATTAGTGCTAACATTTTGCTTCTGGTGAGAGAAGAAGCAAAGGAGTATTGTATCCTAACAGAGTGAAGCTGTGCTGAGACCAGCATTAGTAGTAGCCAGGCAGTAGCCATTCATGCAACTCCCCTCTTTTCATCATTCTTGACAAGCTAATTCTTTATTTTTCAGTAAGTACTGCTTGATGTCTTTCTAACTTCAGAATATCTGCTTAAATACTTCATCCTTAAATTTTCAGGGTATACGTATTAGTTTCCCCTCAAGTGTTTGGCAGTGCTCTGTACAGACTCAGACAACTTGACTGACATTTTTCCTGTAAAAGGAATATATAAGGAAACAGCTCCAGTACTTGGTAATAATGATGATCCCTCCTGGCATGTCTAAAGGTCAGTTCCCTGTGCTTTTCCCTATTAACCTGGTGAACTTGGGCATTCTGAGGCAGTGTAGCAACTGCCTGATGTATACAGACAAGCCTCTCCTCTTACTTCCGAACACTCAGACTTGTGAGAGATGCACTTATATATCCAAACTGGAAGCCATGCAATCTCAAGCCAAGACTGGAATAGCTGGTCAAGAGGACAAGATCAACATCTGCAACACACCACATGCAATACATATCCCTCCAGAACATGCACCATCACAGCTCTCACATAAAAACACAAACCACACACCCACCTTCGCAGAGGCTCTCAATAGAAATCTACCCAAACAGCAGAGACCTCCAAGGCAGAAAATGCACTCGACCACCACAACACAGCAGAAACCACAAGACACATAGCTCACCTACACAGTGTGCCCCTCAACCTAAGCCTCTAAGGCAAAACAGCTTGCCCAATACACTAATCATAGGTGATTCAATAGTGAGGTACACTGATGTCCCACTCACTAGGTTGAATAAGGAGAAGATAACAGTCAGCCGTCTGTCAGGTGCCAGAATCCAACACATAACACATGCACTTAGGTCACTCCACAAATACAAGTATGACTGTGTCAATGTCCATGTGGGTGTGAATGACCTAAGATGTACCTCCCTGGAATACATGAAAAGAGACATAGATGAGCTCTCGGATTATATGGCCCAGGCAGGTATGACCCTAGCCCTGAGCAACATCCTACCTTTGCCCAGAATGATACCGCAGTACAAGTAGAAAATGATTGACTTCAACAATTGGCTAAGTTTCTGGTGCCATTCTAAAGGCATCAAGTATCTGTCTGCTTGGGATGACATGACTTGACAGACCTCGATGCTTTGCCAGAGATGGCCTGCATCTGTCACCCCTGGGTATCTGGATATTGGCTAAGGCTCTTGCCATCCGTATAGTGCCTTTTTTAGGAGATGTTCCAAAGACCAAATTACCACCGTAACAGCTATAAATAAATGCAACCTGAGGATCATGCTGCTCAATTCTAGAAGTCTAAATCTCAAGATGCACTTGCTCGAAGAACTCCTCAAAATGGAGGACATCGACATTTGTGCTGTAACAGAGACCTGGTTTAAAGCAGCAGAAAGCACCTCTGTGCTACCAGGCTATAACTCATTCCGTACCTTTCAGCCCCAGAACATGAACAGAAGCTTAAAAGGCGGTGGTGTCTCCATATTCATAAAGGATATGCAAACCTCCAGACTAGTAGCCCAGCATAACGCATCTGAGATACTTCAGGTACAACTAACATTGGGTAAGATGGTGATTCAGGTCATAGCCTGCTATAGGTCCCCAACCATGTCCCAAGACTCTCACTCCATGTTCCTAAGCACCCTGGAAACTATTAGGGTCCAACCCAACATTCTCATACTAGATGACTTTAACTACCCCTCCATCAACTGGGAAAACTACTCAAGCACCAATACACTGGCCCAACGCTTCCTGGAATTCATCAATTCCAATGCCCTGGACCACTCATTCTTACCCCCATTAGAGAAAGCAACATCCTTGACCTGGTTATTACAAACATGGGCAACTGTTGCTCTACACCAATAATTATTTCCTACCTGGTTAGATCCGACCACAAACTAATCATCATGGAAATCCACATCTCATCCGCACACCCCCGCAAAGGTAACCACCATGAAAAACATCTCCAGTACTGACTTTGGGCTCCTAAAAACAGAGGTAGCTAACTTCATGGCACCCATGTCAATGGAAAATAGATGCAGGACTGCCGAATCATACACCTATGCACTGTACGAACATGTACATAAATGCATGGAACTAGTCATACCCAACAGAACTAAGACGCTCTCTTCCAAAAAAAGGAAGCCAATCTGATGTTGCCCTGCCATTAATAAACTCCACAACAGAAGGAAGAACCTGTTGCAGAAAAAGGTGAAGTCCCTAAACTGGAAAAACTCCCTTATTAGCCTCGTCAAAAAGTTGAGATCCCTCATCAAAACCTCTAAACCAGCTATGAAGGCAGAATTGCGGTAGACACTAAAAACAACCACAAAGCCTTCTATAGTTATATTTATTTATTTAATGACATTTGTTAACCGGGTTTGTCCAACTGGGCTTGTGGCCCATTTTCAGTGGAGACCTGAGGAGAAAAGCTCCAGTAGTACATTTTTAAATAAGTACAATTTTAAACAATATTGATATAATAGCAAAAAGATTCACATATGTTGGGTTACAAGCATAAAGTTAAAGATGCATTAAAAAGAGGCTTGGTAAAAAGAAGTTATGTACCTACCATAACGTTCCATGTTAGTTGTCTTCTTCCAGCCTTCTTTCTTGCTGGTTGGGTTTGGAGCCGATCCTCGGCTCCGACTCGGCCATCTTCTAAAGCTCGAGAGCTGCCTACTGGCTCGAGGCCCCCAATATCCCATGATGCCTGGCGCTAGATACCCAGATCTCATTTGGTAAGACTAACTGCAGACCTAATAAGAAAGGAATCCTATCCTAGAATGCATAAATCCTCCTGGAGAGACTACTAGTCAGAAAGGAAAGCCGGAGTAGACTCAGCCAGTGAAAAATCAAGAGGAACTCTTCTCGGTCCACTAGGATAAGGGGATGGAGGGTGGGATGCAAGGAAGAAGGCGAGAAGAAGACAACTAACATGGAACACTATGGTAGGTACATAACTTCTTTATGTTAAGTTGTCTATCTTGCCTTCATTCTTGCTGGTTGGGACAACATCCCTAGCACCTAAAATCCTGGGTGGCTCATTGGAACAGACTCTTCAGAACAGTGGAACCAAAATCAGCTCTGCTCCTAGAAACCACATCCAACTTGTAATGAGAAATGAAAGTATGTGGATTGGCCCACGTAGCCGCAGCACAAATAGATTCCATGGGCAACCTAGCCTGAAATGCCACCGAAGTGGCTAAAGCTCTGGTGGAGTGACCTTTTGGTTTGACTGGCAATTCTTTATTCCTCAGTTGATATATAAATGTGATGACAGAAGTCAACCATCTAGATAAGGTTACTTTGGAGACTGGAAGACCTTGTTTACCCAAAGCATAAGACAGGAAAAGTTGGTCTGATTTTCTAATGTCCTTGGTCCTATGCAAATAAAAGTGTAGTTGCCTGTGAACATCTAACTGATGCAACTTATATTCCGCCCTGTTGGAGTGGTTAGGAAAAAACACTGGGAGGCCAATGGACTGATTTAAGTTATTCTCTGAAGAGACCTTAGGAAGGAAGGAAGGATTAGTCCTGAGAGCAACCCTGTCATTGTGGAACACCAGGTATGGAGGATGTATAGAAAGAGCCTGAAGTTCCAAAACTCTTCTGGCTGAAGTAATAGCTACCAGTAAAAGGGTTTTCCAAGATAAGAACTTCAAGGAACAAGAAGCTGCAGATTCGAAAGGGGGCAGACTTAGAGAAGCTAGAATCAAATTTAGATCCCACCGTGGTGGAGGATCTCTCACTGGGGGCCTGAGCAGAGTGGTCCCTTTGAGAAAAGCTCTACATAGCTTATGAGACATGATATTGTTTTCCGACAAGCCAATGTGAAAATCTGAAATTGCAGCTAACTGAACTCTAATTGTAGCGGAAGCGGACCCAGCATGGAAGAGCTCCGCAAGAAATTCCAAAATGTGGTGTACAGGGGCTGAAAAGGGGTCTATACTCTTAGCCTCTGCCCAGGAAGAAAAACATTTCCACTTAGTAGCATAAGTTTTTCTAGTCATAGACTTGTGTGATGACAAAATGATTTCACGCACGGAGGGGGAGATATCTGGAAGCCTGGCTAAAGTTGGAAGTGGAGCAACCAAGCAGTGAGCTGGAGAGATCGTAGGGATTGGTGCAGTCTGCCCGACTTGATGAATCAGAAGGTCTGGAACTAGGTCCAGAGTCCAAGGCTGCTCGAGAAGATGGTGATGCAGGAACGGGAACCATATTTGTCGAAGCCAGTAAGGAGCAATGAGGATCATTTTGCAGCCCAATACTGTAGCTTTCTGTATTAGTTTCGGTATTAGGGGAAAAGGAGGGAATGCATAAAGAAGTCCCTGAGGCCAATCATGGACTAGAGCGTCTCTGGGGGAGTGTCCGGGAAGTGGAAGGAGAGAGAAGAAGTTGCTGCATTTGCTGTTGAAGGGAGTTGCAAAAAGGTCGCAGCAAGGTTGGCCCCATTTGCGGAAAATTTGGTCCGCAACTACCTGATTCAGAGACCACTCGTGAGGCATGAGAATTGCTCTGCTCAGCTTGTCTGCTATGATATTGGACCTCCCAGGGATGTGTGTTGTGATAAGAAACCATTGGGAAGAGATCGCCCACTGCCAGAGTCTGAGTGCTTCTCGACATAGGGGGTAGTACTTGGTTCCGCCCTGTTTGTTGATGTACCACACTACTGACATGTCCATTTGAATTGCAATGGTCCCGGTAGGAAGAGAGCCCTGAAGAGCTTGCAGTGCTAAGAGCACGGCCCTCATCTCCAAGACGTTTATGTGCAAATGGTACTTGTGAGGTTGCCAGGTGCCTTGGACTGTTCTGCCCTGGTAATGCCCCCCCCCCCACCCGATCAGGGAGGCGCCCGTGGTCATCGTAACAACTGGAGGGGGGAGCACAAATGGTCTGCCATGGGACACTGATGTGGAGATTATCCACCATCCAAGGTGCTCCTTGCATGCTTGTGTGATCATAATCATGTAAGACATGGGAAGCTGCTGGAAGGACCATTGGGTGAACAGAAGCCACTGAAGAATCCTCATGTGAAAACGAGCTAGAGGGACAAGTATGATCACTGCTGCCATGAGACCTAGAGTTTGGAGGATGAACCTGGCTTGGATTTTTTTGCATGCTAATAAAACCTTCACATGTTGGCGAATCACTAATACCCTGTCTGGCGGAAGGCTCGCTGACATGTCTTTGGTATTTAAATTTGCACCTATAAAGGTGATAGATTGACAGGGCAATAATGCAGACTTTTCGAAATTTATTGTAATATCTAGCCTGGAGCAAGTCTCGATAGTGCAGTCTCTGGCTCGCAGAAGGTGATGCCTGGTGGTGGCAGTGAGGAGCCAGTCGTCTAGATATGGAAACACCTGGAATCCTTGCCATCTCAGGTGAGTGGTAACTACTGCCATACATTTGGTAAACACCCTGGGGGCTGTGGTGAGACCAAAGGGCAGAGCTCTGAACTGATAATGGCTGGCTTCCAGGCAGAAGCGAAGGAATCTTCTGGAGCGTCTGTCCATTTTGATGTGGTAGTACGCATCCTGAAGATCTATAGAGCACATCCAATTGTCCTGACCCAGGAAGGGTAAAATGGACTGTAGCATGACCATCCAAAACTTCGTTCTTTGTACAGACCTGTTCAGTCTGCTGAGATCCAGAATGGGTCTCCAGTCCCCTGTCTTTTTTGGTACCAAAAAGAACCTTGAGTAAATTCCGGATCCTCGTTGGTCTGCTGGGACTTGCTGGATGGCCCTTTTTCTTAGCAGTTTTGAGACTTCTTGAACTGCTTGGTCCCTTAGATTGAGTGGAACGTCTGGAAGGGACTTGTTTGACCTTAAGGGGGTGCGAACAAAGGGAATTCTGTAGCCTCCGGATATAACAGACTGTACCCATCTGTCTTGTGTTATGTCTTGCCAGGCTCCTGGGTACAGCGATAATCTTCCCCCGACTGCCTCCCTTCAGGGATGCTGCAAGGGCTTCTCAGAAAAAGATTCTCTGCTGCCCTGATTTTGCGGACCCCCTCTGCCACGAGGGTGGCGTCTATTATTGTTCCCTCCTCTGCCCATGGAGGGAAACTCACCACGTGTGTCCAGCGAGGCTCCCTGGGATTTCTGGAACCACACCTTCCCACTCTTCTGACCCTTGGGATATGGTCTGGAAGGAGTGGAAAAATGGACTCCTACAGCAGAGAGAGTCTTGCCTTCCTGCTCACACCTGGTAAGGGTGTCCTTCACCTGTGATCCAAAGAGAGAGGAACCATCAAAGGGGGTGTTGGTGAAAGACGCTCTGAAAAGTTCCGCAAAGTTACATAGCCGCATCCAAGCATTCCTCCTTAGGGCAACGCCTGTGCCTGTGGCTCTACTCGCACCATCGGCTGCATACGAAATGAGCCTCATGGAGGAGTTTACCACTGAATTAAGAGTCACCAGCTGGGAGGGTGCCTTAGCCTGGGCCCCCTCAGCTGATGGATCTTGTAGGGTATCTCCAAGCTCTGTAAGTGATCCCTCTGAAGACGGGTAAAGTGGCACAAATAATTCAGGGACTTCATGGAAAAGGTCGCTGAAGAGAACATCCGCTTCCCATATCTGTCCATTGTCCTGGACTCCTTGTTAGGGGGATGGACAGATGTAAAAGTTTCTGCCAACTCCTTCTTTGTGGCCACCGCCACCACCATGGCATCAATGGGGACACCTTTAGTCAAAAACTGTTTGCCTTGTGGTGCAGTAATGAATTTGGCCGGTCTTCTGGGGGTCGGTTCCACTGTGTCTGGAGCTGACCACGCCTTGCGAGCTACCACAGACATCAGTGGGTCGAAAGGCAGAGACACCCAGGAGGTGGAAGGTCAGGATCCAAACGCATCCAGGAATACCAACTCATCCTCAGAAGGGCTTAGGGCAGTCCAGTTCCCCCTCTGCCTAATCATCTCAAGGATGTCTGAGAAGGAGACATCTTCAGAGGGGGATCTTGGGGACCCTTCCGAATCCTCTAAGTTGGTATCTGATGTGACAGACTCGGGGGAGTCAACATGCTTCCTCTTGCATTTCCTCGTACGAGGTGGCTCCTCTGAATGATCAGGAGAGGCCTCGGAAGAGGAGGATACATCCAAAGGGGTGTCCTGGAGCGCTGGATCCCCATGCTTGGGGTCTGGAAGAGGGGCAGAGGCTGACGCAGGCACCATAGGGGGAGGAGCCGATGGGGTCGATCGTGGGACTGACTCTGGGGCCAGTACACTCCTCATCACCTCGAAGGCGTCCCTGCCTGGTTGCCGAGAGGGCTCCAGATCCGAAGAAACCAGAATCCCTCCCCACACCGAGGGGGACTGCTCTGAGGCAGATGTGGGAGCTGAGCTCACCTGAGCCGAAGCCGCGAGGGGGAGAGCGGGGTCGGATAAGGGTCCGATGCCACTCGCCCCCTCGGAGCCGACAAGGGAGTCCCGGCACCCAGATCCCTCCAGGGACGGTACCATGGAAGTGATCGGAGCCGATGACAGAACCGAAGGAGAAGGTATTGGAGCCAACGGTTCCATGACTCAAACCCCAATGAACTCTGGCTCCGAGCTCAAAGGATGAATCGGAGGAGGAATATCTACAGACGTGGATGGAGCCGACACCTGATGAGGGGGGCTGGATAACATTTTCGCTAGGGCCTGCGATTTCAGCAGCCTACTGACCACTCTTTCCAAGTCATGGTCCTAAAGTCTTGAGGACCGTGAAGAGTGGGATGAGCGATGACTACGATCCAATTGGAGCAGAGGTGATCTCAGAGCCGAACGTATCGACTTCAGAGAAGGAGACCTGGATCTTTTTCAACTCTCAGACGGCTCCGAAGAACGTGTCGGAGCCGACTGGGAGGTAAGGACATTGGTTCCAGCCGGAGCCGGGATGGATGGAATAGCTTCATCCAACGACGGCTCCGAACTGGGAGCCGAAGGTTTAGGTGGCCTGGAAGGTTTCATGGGCTGAGCCTTGGCTGGTGAATCTTGGGGCTTAAGCAACCCCCTCAGGATCAACTTGTTTTTGTGCTCCTGCAGGACTCTTGGACTTAAAGCATGGCAAATCGAGCAAGAGTCCTGCAGGTGCACGGCACCCAGACAATAAACACAAGAAGTGTGACCATCTGTCAGAGACATTTTCTGACAGCATGAGTCACACTTATTGAATCCGGACGGCTTAGGATCCTTGGACATTATGAAGGAAAAATCAAGGAAAAAAGGAAACAAACACACAAAAGTTGAGGTAACTAAACACTAGAAAAACACACTACAATCACCACAACCAAAGCAGGGATATATATATATATATCTGCACTACTACAATACAAGAAACTAGTAACTACCACTAAACAACTGACAATGATAATATAGAAATTTTTTTTTTTTTAAAGGGAGTAGATAGAGAGAAAAGGTTATCCTCTAACTTAAACAGAAAACCTTACTGAGGAAAGGGAGAGAAGGAGTGGAGGGGAAACTCTCTAATTTAAATGGGTTTCTAAGGAGAAGTAACAAGGATTAAGAAGAAACTAGCTAGAATACATCAATTAATATACAATGACTACTTCTACAGAAAAAAGGAGAGTTTTATGACAGGAAAAAAATGATGATAATAAAGTTTTATACAACCTGAGCCAGTAGAACAACCTCACAGCAGAAGCGGCAAATGAGATCTGGGTATCAAGCGCCAGGCATCATGGGATATAGGGGGCCTCGAGCCAGTAGGCAGCTCTCAAGCTTTAAAAGATGGCCGAGTCAGAGCCGAGGATCGGCTCCAAACCCAATCCGCGAGAATGAAGGCGAGATAGACAACTTAACATCATAATTTTACATAATTTTACATTGATATAGTTCAATAGGTCAACAATAAAATATTTTTGTTTGTATAAAATTATTGGAGAGAGAGGTGTAATGAAGTACTAAGTATGGACCTTTTGAGGGTACATAAAGGGAAGGAAGACTAGGTGGGGTCATGGCAAGGGCAGGTCCTGGAATTGAGAAAATAAGCTTTTAGTTCATTTTTAAAGTGTGAGGTGTGGGAGATTGAACATAAGTCAAGGGGAAGTTTGTTCTAAGCATGAGCAAGGGAGTGTTTGTAGAGTAGTTTGCCTACTGACCTTTTTGGGTGGTAGACATCAAGTAATTGTTGTTTAGAAGTATGAGGGTCTGGGATGGGATGTAGAAGGAGACTAAGGAAGACAGAGATGGATAGAAGGAGGTTTTATAAAGAATAGAGTGTAGCATATGAAACTGATAAGATAGCAGAACTTGGGGAAGTTCAAGCCATTGAAGAGAGTTTAAAGAAATGCAGTGGTGTGAGTTGTATGGGGAGTTAGTAATGAATCTGGCTATTTTATGGTAAGTCTGTTGGAGTTTGTTTAGAGTGGCGGCCTGGATATTGGTAAGAACTGGGGCGGCGTATAAGAGAGAGGGGAGGAGGAGTGCCTGGCCCAGGGTAAGTCTAGATTCAGGGGTTAGGAATTTTTTGTTCCGATATAGCATACCTAGTTTCTGGTTTGTTTTTTTTATACACTGGAGTATGTGTAGGTTGAACTTTAGTTCATCATCGATAATGACCACTAGGAGTTTTGTGTGGGTGTCAGGTTGGATAGCTGTATTTCTAGAAGATGTAATAAAAAAGGAGGTTTTGTGATGAGAAAGAGAACGGGGAAGGAAAAGTAGGAGTTTGGTATTTTTGGGATCTAGGATCAGTAGGTTGTGAGAGAGCCATTGTTCAGTGGATAGTAGGGCTTGTTGGGTCAGGGGGTGTAGTTCAGGAATGTTATTTGAGATGGATATAAGTGTAGAGTCGTCCACATACCGAATAAGGGAGGATTTTTTGCATGAGGTGTAAAGATCATTGGTGAAGATGTTAAACAAAAGGGGTCCCAAGATGGAGCCTTGGGGAGCACCAGTGGAGATAGGAAGGAAAGGTGAGGAGGATGAGAGCTGTTTGACAGATTGTTCCCTGCCAGATAGGTAACTATTAAACCAGGCAAGTGCAGAGGGGGATAGGTGGAGATTTTCAAGTTTGGATAGTAGTAGAGGATGAGAGACAGTATCGAAGGCTTTGGAGAGATCTAGGAAGAGACAGGAAATGAGTTTATTGCTGTCTAGAGTCTCTGCAATGATATGAGTGAAGGAGAAGAGGGCAGTTGTGGTGCTGTGGTGAGGACGAAATCCATGTTGGGTAGGGGTAAGTAAGTGGTGTGTGAGGAGGTGATTGAGAAGCTGTGAGTGAATACATTTTTCTAATATCTTGGAGAGGGGGGACAGAATGGCAATGGGTCGGTAGTTTGAGGGGTCGGTGGAGTTTCCACCTTTATGAAGAGGGATAGTAAAGAAAGATTTCCAAAGGTGGGGACAGTTGATTCCAGAATAGATCAATTAATTAGTATAGATATAGGATAGGCAATTGAGTCAGCAGCAAGTTTGAGGAATGTAGGAGATAGATTGTCAGTGGAAGGAGAGCAAGGTTTTATCTTGAGTAGTAGAGATTTGATGTAAGTAATGGGAACTGGATCAAATGAAAACAAAGTTGTGTTAGTTGGATTTGGAGGGGTGGGTGTCGAAGTAAAGTTTGGCTTAGACGTTACCAGATTTTGGATGGAAGAGATAAAGTGTTTATTCAAGAGGGTAGCTGTTTCCTGAGAGGAAGAGTTAGGGTATGGGAAGGGACTAGAGGGCTTTCCAGGATAGAGGATGTTGTTGAGAGTTGACCAAATTTTCGAGGATTGGATTTGTTGTTACGCTGAGCAGAGCTATAGTATAACTTTTTGTCATTAGTTGTATGTTTTTTTGCAAGGCTCCTCAGTTGCCTGTATTTTTGAAGAAGAGGTGGTTGTTTAGTTTTAGTCCAGGTTTTCCAAGCACTATCTCTTTATTTCATAAGGGACCTAGTCTCCTTGGAGATCCAGGGAAGCTTGATTTGATTTTACTCTGATCTTCCTAGAGGGAGCTAAGGAGTTTAGAGTAGTCATGAAGATGCTATTGAAAGTGTTTACAGCACCGTTTAGGGGAGGTGTTTTAGGATGGACCAATCTATGTTGTGGAGAATGGAGTTAAATTGGGATGAATTGAAAGTCGAGAGTTTTCGACAGTCTTTGATAAGGTGGGGTTTAGGAATATGGGAGTAGTGTCTTAAGATGGTTGTAGGGAGATGATCACTGAGGGAGTCAGGTAAGGTGGTGGGATTGTGGTACTGATGGGGGAATTGGTAAGGATCCAGTCTATGATGGAGCTGGAGGTGGACTTTTTATGGAAGCGAGTGGGAGATGTTATAAGTTGGTGGAAGCTGTGTAGATGGATACTGAGTTGTGAGGAGTCAGTTGTGAGTTTGGACCAATCAATGTTGACATCACCAAGGATAAGTGTCTCATATGGTATGTTGTGCGAGAACCAGGATAGGATGTTTCCAAGAATGGGCAGATTGTTACCCAGAGGAAGGTAGATAGAGGCAATTGCAAGTTTTTTGTGGGGATTCAGATGGCAGTTGAGGATGATGATTTCAGCTGGGAGGAAATCAGGAATTGGCGAAGGGTAAGGTGAGAGGTTAAGGTTGTTTGAGTAGAGGATGGCCATGCCACCCCCCTTTTTTTACAGGTCTATCAGATCGGAAGATATTATAACCTGGTGGGAGTATTTCACTATTTGAGATTTGTGGCTTGAGCCAAGTTTCAGATAGGGAGAGTATGTGAGGGATATCGGGAGTTATCCATAAGTGCAGCTCAGTAACTTTATTTGCTAGACTCTGAATATTCAATGAGTAAATAGTAAGTATTTGGATGGAGATGATTGTTGTGACTGAGGTTGGTGACTGTTAGAGAAGTAAGATGGGGGCAGTGTAGAGGTAGTTTTGGGGAGAGTGAGGGTGGGGAGAGAAGAAGAGGGGCCAGGGTTGGGATGGATATCTCCAGAACAAAGTAGGTTTTTAGTGAGGAGAGAGTGTGTGGTAGATGCTAGATGGAGTTTGTATAGTTTTGACTTAGCTTTGTGGGAAGGTTTAAAAACCTGTATTATGGATAGTTTATATAGACTTGAGGTAGAGGTAGCAAAGAGATTAGGGGAGATAGTAAAATATGAAGTAGTTGGATATATGTTGTATGAGTGAGAAGTTGATGAACATAGGAGTGGGTCAGAGAGATTGGAGTGGTAAGAGGTGGAGATAGAATAAGGAGTAGTGTAGAAGATATTAGAAAATAATACATGTTGGAATAAAATATGGTTAGATAGAGTAGGTAGAGACAGTGGTATAGAGGAAGTGGTGTTGACAAGATTGACAGATTAGTAAGGTGGTTGTGGCAATAGGCAGGAAGTGGAATTGTAGTGACTAGTGGGACAGGAAGGGGAGGGATAGTTAGGTATAAAGGTAATTGTAATGGGGGTGTGTGGGAATGGTGGTAGGGTAGGGGAGCGAATGGTGCGGGGCTAGGACCCTGGTCAAGATGAAGTCAGAGAAACAATCAGAAAAAGATAGTGAAAAACTAGCTTGAGAGACAAGGATATAATGTTTCTAAAGGTATAGTCACCAGAAATAAATAAAAAAGAAATAAAATATGAGCAGAAGTATGCTTACAAAAGGACTCCGGCCTCAAGCTACATAAGTAGATTTACTTGAAGCAAACCCAGTGCTGGTTGGTTAAAATAAACTACAATAGAGAGGGGCTTTGGGGGGGGAGAGAGATCTTACTAGCAGCTAAAAGCAGGGCAAAAAATAAAAAAAATTAATATGTAAGAGTCTGAAGACAGTAAAATAGGGAAGGTGCACTAACAAAGGCAGTTATGAGTAATGCTAGAAATGAATTCAGGATATCGAGAATCTCCATGGCAATACCCAGGTTTGCTCTGAGTTACTGCACAATGGTACTTTCTATACTGAGCCAACAGATATTGCCAACATACTGGCCGACAGATTCAGTGCCAACTTCGACCCCCCCAAGGACCAATCACAATACCGGAGGATTGCCAAGCACCCAGCATTACTGCAGAACAGGTTAAAGCTGCATTGTCCAAGGCAAAGAATACAGCTTCCATGGGACCCAACAATATCCCTGGATGTGTTCTACATGAACTACAAAGTGAACTGGCACCACATCTGTGTGCCCTGTTCAATCACAGTCTCAGCTCAGGCTTTGTCCCTACTGAATGGTGCACTGCTACAGTCATCCCTCTCCATAAAGGGGGAGTGACTACAGACCCTGGGAATTATCACCCCATTAGCCTGATGAGTCTGATATGTAAGGCTATGGAGAACATCATTATGGACCTAATTAACAAGGATATAGGGAATCTCCAAACTCTATATTCCATGCAATTTGGTTTTGTGAAAGGTAGATCATGCCTGATCAACCTGGTTGACTTCTTTGAGTCAGTCACCAGAGTTGTGGATGAGGGCAAGGAAGTCATAAAGCCTACCTCTATATGGCCAAGGCCTTTGATACCATTCCCCACTCAGGAATTATTGATAAACTCACCAAACTAGGCATCAACCCTTATATCATTAGGTGGGTTGCAAATTGCCTCACAGATAGAACCCACAGTGTGAAAGTAGCGGACTCCAAGTCAGACTGCTGACCAGTCACAAGTGGAGTCCCACAGGGATTGGTCCTGGGTCCTTCCCTGTTTAGTGTTTACTTCTCAGAAGTCCAGGCCAACATGGAGGCTTGTAAAGTCTACAGAGCCATTAGCTTAGTACACACCTATGAACCTTAACTTTGGAGACATTGGCTCCAGTTCAGGGAACCGGCTCCGAACTTGGAACACCAATGGCTCCGATACAGATGGAGCCAAGGTGGAAGGTCTCTCAGACCCAACAGATTTTGATACTGATGGACACATCTTTGACAACTTTTTTGATGGCTCTGACTGCTTTGAAGAAGTAGAGGATGACCTTTTAGAAGTTTTATCCGATTTCTGGGATGGAGAAGTGGACTTTTTTGGAGGACTTTGACCCTGTTCTATGGTCTCTAAAAAGGAAGATTTTAATAGCACTCTTAAGATTAACTTATTCTTCCTGTCATGAAGAACTCTGGAACTAAAGGAGTGGCATATTGAGCACAACTCTTGTAAGTGAACTGCCCCCAGGCAGTATACACATTCAGTATGGCCATCAGTGATATACATTTTTTGAGTGCACTTAGGGCACTTTTTAAACCCTGAGGGTTTTACATCTTTAGCTTGTTTAGTCATGGTATAAATGGTCAATACCAAAAAAAAAAAAACAGTACAGTCACACAAAGATTGAAAGAACAGCTCTCTAACTAAAATGGGCTCAGCAGCTCTCTAACTGAAAGTGAGCTAGCTTAGAATGGAAGGTTTTATAAGATAATGACAGAAAAAACACAATTCTAAAGATGTAATATAAATATGTATGTCTAATTCACCAACTATGTAGACACACACACACACACACACACACACACACACACACACACACACACACACACACACACACACACACACACACACACACACACACACACACACACACACACACACACACACACACACACACACACACACACACACACACACACACACACACACACACACACACACACACACACTGTAATCAACTTTAACTGCAAACTGACAGGAAAAAATATTAAAACTATTTTAAAGTATTTGCAGTCTTCTAAGCCAAAAGGTTAGAAGAAAACTACACTGTTTTCTAACCACTTGTAACTATGAAAAACGCTAAATGCTGATCAAACGCGATAGGGGAAACTATTTAGGCCTAAATAAAATGGTGTCCAGAAATATTAACAACACACACTAAACAGAGTAAGTAGGATGCTCTCTATATAAGCGCAAGCAAAGAATTCACTATCTAATAGAAAGAGATAACAATAATTATCTTTAATGAAGGAAAATACAAAAAAGACTGATTTCACTTAGCTAGAGCTAGATGAATCACCCGATCTGTTTCAGCAGCAAATGAGATCTGGGGAATGCACTAGAGCATCATGGGACTGGGAGTAAGCCACGAGCTAGTTGGAGACCTCGAGCTTTTGTAATCGTCCAAGTCAGAACTGAGGATCGGTTCTGAACCCACAAGTACAGAATGAAGGTGAGATAGGAGCAGCTTCACATCACTTGTTCCCATAATAAGCATCCAGGCTGTTCTTAAAAATATCTAAACTAGTACTTGCTTTAATGTAATTTGTTAGTCTGTTCCATGCATCAGCTACTCTGTTACAGAACCAATTAGTACACTTCCTATTCCTATAAAATCTCCTACATACATTGATGATTCCCTAGTACTTTTTGTTAACACCAAACATTCCTAGAGGTAGTTATCACTAAATGCCCTATATTAACCAATTAAAGACAGCAATGAATCAATAAACAAAATAAAATAATATTAATCATAATAATAATAATAATAATGATAAAGTACACAGTACAGGGGGCAAAGGAAAGGGATGGTTAGTGTCTCATTTCTGAATTGTAACAGGATATTGACCCAAACTGAACTCTGATACTACATTCAGAAGTAATTTTGTCAGTATGTTTACTATACTGCCACACACACACACACACACACACACACACACACACACACACACACACACACACACACACACACACACACAAACATAATTTGAATCTGAAATAAAAAAATAGTGAAACCAGACATTTCAGTCTGTAAAAAAAAAAAAAACATGCAATGGAGTTTCATAATGCCTCAAAAGATGGCAAAATGTTCTTTTATGAACATGAACACATTGAAAAAGCATGATTTATTTATTTTTATGTTTTGGGGTGTTCTCTTCCTCCACTCCTAAACTTAGTTTTTTGGGCCCCCTTGCCCAGTGTCCACTATGCCAATTTCCCTCAGAGAGTAAAAGTTAGACAGTGGGTTTGAAGTGTTATCATAATGTGTGTGTGTGTGTTTGGGTTTGCACATATCTGTGTATGCATGTGCTCATGTGGACGGCAGTTCTGTTGTGTCTTACCCTACAATAACTATCCTTAATTTAAGACATACAATGATGTCAAGAGAGGTCAGTGAGCATATTTCTGTGTGCATGCCACTGTTGCCATGGTATGCTTGCTGGTATGCTTGCCTGCTGGACAGAGAGTTATTGGCTGTTTTGTGAAACTCTTTGTACCACTTATGAGAGCATATAGCCAGCACTGAAATCCCATCCATCTAGAAACAAATTCTGCCTATTGCTGTTCATATTTGCCTCTGGGAAATTCCAACACCATTGTGGCAATGCAGCAGATGTGTCCCAGACCGCTGCCTTTTGCATTAAACATTTTCCTAGCATTCATGTTATAAGGTAGAGAAATGCATCAATACCAGCTAAGTGCCACACGACCCTGGAGTGATTCTGGGAGATAGCACATCTCTCATGTGGACTTGGGAGCCACTAACTGCACCCATATCACTATAAAGGCCGCTTCCAGCTGTATAGCTGTACGTTAACCAGAATGGGTGGCACTAAGTCCAATGTCAGTCTGTGTGCTCAGGAAAAAATCAGATACCACACATCACAGCATCGTTCCCTAGCAGTATACTATATGCCTTCAATTGGAGAACCTGTATACTGAGATACAGGCTCATCAGTCATGACATTACAGAAAGCTATCAAATGGGTGACTATAAGCAGAAGCAGAAACAGAGTTATGTCAGTGTAGAGTATGAATATATAGTACCTCACTTCTGAAACATGGCCTCATGTTTGGCAGGTGGTAATGGCTAGCCCCTGGTATCCTGGATATGCCATTCTCAACTGCCTAAAAAGGAAGCATACAATGAGGTAATCAGTCTGACCAGGAATGTGACTCAAAGAGTGCTTGAGCTGCTGGAGTTCTGACTCAGGTGTACATACACATCTGTAGGTAAATACAATGCACGCCAAAGAAAACACCTCATATGGACACCATATATGCAGTCCTTTGTATTAAGTAAGCATCAAAGTACAGTGGTCTTTCATTTAGGATGTAGAAGGCCTATCCTGAAATCCAAAATAAATGAACAGGAATAGCAATGGGACAGAACTCCAAATGGCAACAAGGAACAGTAAAAGGAACAACAGCAGTGTATCAGTGACAGGCAATCACAAATTGCCCATGAACAAGGATGTAGGGGTGTCTGCTGCAAATCTGTGTGCCATGACATGCCAAGACACACTACCATTATACAAAAAGCACATAAGGACAACTCCTGTGATACCGTCTTCCTAGAGCACACTATGTGCATGCCCTGAAAACTTGTGGTCTCAGACAGCATCCACATTTTAAAGAATAAAAATGTTGTACAGCAGGCATGATAATTATCTTCTGCACAGACAAAAAGCAGCACATATGACACATAGCCACAAACATGGACAGTCAAAACAGAGGGGGGATCACCAATGTATTGTGAACATGTGTGATACACCCTGTGATATGGGTGGTTACACTGTGAGGCAGATGTAACCTCGTGTATAGTACCACCCCATACTGAACCTTACATACTTGAAGAGGAAGCTTTTGTTTTTGCATATTCATCGTGTGCAGTCCTCATACATGCTGTCTGACAGTCTCTTTTTTTTCTGCACTCTCCCTGTTTCTCAACTACCTCCCTTCTCTGTGTGTGTATTTTTCATTCTAGCTGCCATTTTGACTACTGTTTGTCAAGGAATATTTTGTGCATTTCATTTTCTCTTACTCTGTATCCATTTTCCACCCATTTCCTATAATGCTATTGATCTTTGTTGCATTATTCTTTGAACCTTCGTTCTTTTTCACATTTTACTCCCTCTAGAAGTATTCTCTGCATGTAAAACACTTACATGCCCCTATTTTTGTTACATCTTCTGGATTACCTCTTAGCCTTTTTCCAAATTTGTTGCTCCCATGTGCACCCCCAAATCATGAGTATTCATTCCTGTTTCTTCCTTCCTGCATTTCCAACAGCTGTTGGTTTCCTTTCTCTATTCCTCTTCCAGTCTTTGTGGCAGAAGATATCTGTGCATCACCTTCATTACCTGACCCATTATCCCTTGCATCTTCTGCAGGCAGATACTTATCTGCATTAACTTTCCCCGAGTTTTCTGTACTTGCTTTCCAGCCTTCTTCCTGTTCCCATTTTTCCCAATACCCTTGCCTGTAGCTTTTTTCTTTCCTTTCTCTCAGGTCTTACATAGATTGTCCTGCATTTCTGCTTTTCCTTTGCTGCCCATTTCTTCCTGGGGGTGCCTCCCTCTTCCTTCTGCTCTGATCTATTCCTATCCTGTTTCTCACATTCTCCCTGGTTTCCATTACCAATTCTTCCTTTAGCCTGAAGCAGTTTCACCATTCTATTTTTGTTACAGAGTAATGCTGTTCTAGTTACTTTAGAGTTTAAATTCCCCCTCCAGCTGCACCTGTCTTTATTGAGTTTGTTTCTTCTTTTATCCTTCTCCTTCTCCATTACTCCTCATGTCTTTTTCCTATTCTTTTGCCTCACACCACTCTCCATTAACTTCCTTCCCCCTCCTTATCCTCATCTGGTGTGTTCTTGCTCTTTCATACAGTTCTTGTTTGACTGTCTATTTTTCCTTCTGTGCTCCTTCTATACATTCTTTCTCCCTCTACCTCCTGTCTCATTCTCATAAACTGTATTGTGTTACATTTGTATGTATGTGGGTATATGTAAAAGCTCCCAACCTCCTCTCTTTCTGCTCATCCTAAGCTTACTTCCATTTATCCTTCCTTCTTTCCCTCTCTGTCGGCACCCTTCTATTTCCCCCTGTTAACTATTATGTTCTTTAATATATGTATAATTGCAGGTAATACTATCATCTTGATTGCATTGGTGCAATCTATTATTGTGAAGGTTTTTGCCTCACCTCTCACTATAATGCTTATGACATTATTATTATTATTTTTTTTTTGTTTTTATGTATAGTTTCTCCTCTGTAACTTACATGTATACAGTCCTAAGTATTTGGGATATTCCATTTCCTTAATTTCCCCTTTCCTTCTTTTAATATTCTCCCAACCTCACTATTACCGACTTCTTGTTATCAAATTTCAGCACAGATACAGTTTGGCCACTTCAAATATCTCTTCTACCACCCCACTGCTATTTCTGTATTTTAAAGAGCAGCATATAGTCAGCTGCATGTGATAAGAATTGAGATGGTACCCTCTTTCCCCTTCAAGTTCCTTTAACTTCTGTCTAACTTGGATCATAAATTATTCTATAACTCACGTGAAGAGTCCTAGAGATAGTGGGAATCCTTGCCTAGTTTTTTTATGTTCCTTCACTATTCCAGAAATTCCTTCATTAACCATTATCTCTCTTTTTGGCTTGTTATATACTGTTTTCATTCATAAATTGAATTTGTCTGCCAATCTTCTCCTCTCCTCTCCCCTCCAACATTTCCCACAGAAACTCACATCTCACCTTGTCAAAAGCCTTCTGTAGATCAAACAGCACTACTCCACCTGTCTCCCCCCTTTTCTTCTATTCCTGAAACATGAATTCCATCAATCTCTACCAATTCATTTCATCCCTTCTTTGTCACAAAGATATTTTGTCTCTCCCATATCATCTGTGGTAGAACTCTAGTGCGCTTGCTAGTATTTCTGAAATTTCTATGAGCCATCACTGACTCTGTCATCATGTGTCTTTAGTGCGACAGTGTGTCATACAGGTGAGTTTCATCACTGTGTAATGTATTTTGTGAGCCAATGGTACTTTTGTTTTTTTCCCCCTTCTTCACTGTTGTGCAACCATGGAGTTGGTACATACATTTTTTTTTGGGGGGGGGGGGGGCTTGCCTCTGCAAAAAAATATTTTTGTGTTTTTTTATGTTTTTTTGGCTCACCATTTCTCAGTATATAATTTGAGATAAATGCTGAGCTGAAAGACAGTGCTTCGTATTTGCATAGGTAAACAGTATTTTTATGTCTTCATTAATTAATGATATGGATTTATAGTTCCCTAGTTCTTCCACTTTCAGTATGATTGTTACCCTCACTTTTCCCATGCTCACAAAAATCACTGCAGATTCTCAAAGCATTCTATATTCTTCTCTTAATATTTAACACATTTTCGTCCCATTTTACTTGCAGAATTCCAGTGGGAATCCGTTCAGTCCTCGTTTTCCTTTCTTTCATTCTGTTTACTGCTTTCTTCATCTCATCTTTTGTTATGCCTGCATTTAATACATATGTCTGTTCCTTCAATAGCTGTTATCCTTTCTCCATTATTCTCCACTCCCAGCTTTCTGGATTCTCTCCCCTTGCCCCTTATACCATTGCCTATAACACTCTGTAAAGCTTTGCCTAATATCACAGTCCTAATCCCTCCCCTTTATTTTAACAACAAACATCTTTATTAAATTATCACACATTACATAGGCAATCACACATTTATATAAATGAAAACAAACCATATTGACATAATTTTAATTACAAACATTATACATCACAAGCCATATTGACATAATTTTAGTTGCAATCATACATCCCTTATAAATTATACAGTCATTGTCAGTCAAACATTACATAGCTCATTCAAATTCTGCCTTCTTTTAAACATTATTCCTCCTCTGTATGTATTGTTCCCAGAATTCCCATTTTTTTCCATGTTATTTGCTCCTTTTCTTTTATAAATATCCCAATTGCAGTTGTTTTATGTCTGTCACTATATTCACTACTTCTAGTACAGTTGGTTTAGACTTTGATTTCCATTTTCTAGTAATTGCTTTTTTGGCAGCCACTTTAATTAGACTCAGCAAGGTCTTACTATGTCTAGGCAATTCCAATTCTGTATCATAGCTCAAAAAAATAATTTCCTTAGTTACACCGATTTGCTCACCCAGTATCTCTGACACAGTAGTCTGCAGGGAATCTTAAAGTCTGAAAACTTGTTACACTCCCAGCAAATATGTTCAAAATTACCTCTTCCATCCTCATCACACCTCTAACATTTGCTGTCTACCTGAGTAAAATTTCTTTCTAGTCTACTTGGGGTATATAAATACCTATGTAAACACTTCCAAGCGAAGATCCTAAATCTTTTAGACTTTGTTGCATATTTGAGAGACATGCATATATCCCCCATTGTTTCTTTGTGAATTTTTATCCAATCTCTCTTCCCAATCCTTGCTAACCTCCTCTGATTGATTCTTATAGCTATCATGCAATATTTTATATTATCTATTAGTTATTCCTTTTTAACAGCAGCTTCTGTTCTAGATTCTACTTAAAACTCTACCAGTGCTGGTCTTTCATTTAGGATCCCCCTATTTCTTTCTCTTTGCCTATACTCTAATATCAGTCCTTGATAGGGAAGGCAATCTCTAGCCTGCAGTCCAAATAAATTCTTGGCCTCTCCCAATTCTATTACCTTTCCCTCTCTAATTATTTGCTCTCAGTACCTTGGTTCTTTTGCTAGTTTTCTCCAATAAATTCCAGCCCCCTCAAGCCTGTGGTCTGTATCCCTAACTGCAGTCATCCCTATCAGCAGAATTTCCTTTCTACATTCCCATGTTGGCTTATTTCTTAGAATACTTTCTGATACTTTATGAATATAATATTCTGTATGGTTATTGTTATTCTCCTTAAGGATCTGCATCCAAAATCCCAGTCTCTCCTTGTTTCTTGTGCACCCCCCCCCGTTTCATCATCATCCCTTTTCAATTTGAATTATAGGTTTCTGCTTTTGCTATGTATAGGAGCCTTAACTGTGCAGCTTTGAAATACCCCTTGCTCTATTGGTAAAAACAGCTTGTTCCACTTGACCCTTGCTGACCTCCCATCCCAGATAAAATCCTTCAGCTGTTTTTTTAATTGCTATCTACAACTTCTTCTCTGGTTGATAAAAATATTCTTCATCTGTGTATAAAACTAAAGGGACTAAAAACATTTTAACTGCTTGTTATCTTGCTACTCATAGCCATATAACAGGGCTTCAAATTTCTCAGTTTTTGTGTTATCTTTTGTTTAGTATCTTCCCACATATCCTTAGCTGCTACACCTGAGTTTTTTAATCCATACTCGTCTAAGTAGTTCACTTTATCAAATTCCCTTAAATATGGATAATGCTGAACAAATTTGTGTGTGGGTACATAATTTTCAGTTATTGCCTTTGTTTTAGATTCATTAATTTTGTATTCCAAAAAGATTTGAAACTGCCTCAAAATGTTCCACAGTACTGAAATGTCCTTTTCTGATTTTATCAGGTATAAAATAATATCATCTGCAAATACAGCCAAATTTTCTTGACTACCATACCAATTACATCCTTGAATTTCTGGGTCCCTTATTTTCTTTGCCAACAGTTCTAAATGTAATGCAAATAATAAAGGGGAAAGAGGACACTCCTGCCTGATTCCTTTGATCAAACAGAAATTTTCAGAGAGGAACCCATCCACTTTGAATTTTGCCTTTGATCCCTCATATATCCTCCTAATTAACTTCATATTTTATCAGGGAATGCAAATGCTTCCATTATCCTGCTCATAAACTCTCAGCTTACTCTGTCAAATACTTTCTCTGCATCAAGAACCACCAGCAACAGTGGTATTTTTTTACATTTTGCTACCCTCTGGATTATCAATGATCTGTTAATGTTGTCAAATGTTTGCCTCCCCTCCACAAAACCACACTGATCCATATCTATCAATTTTGGCATCATCTTTGCCATTCTTTTAGCCATTATAGACATAAGCACTTTATAATCATGGTTTCGGATTTAAATGGCCCTGTATGAAGTTGGGTACAATGGGTCTTTTCCTTCTTTAGGTATTACAGCCAGCATCGCTTTCTTCCAGGGTGCTGGTGCTTCTCTTGCTCTTAAAATACTATTAAACAAAACCTTCCAGATCTTTACCAGTTGTTTTTCCCTCCTACCATTTATTCCTGGGGACTTTCCTTTGGATTAGTTATACATCACCATTTTTATCATATCCCCTCTGGTCCTGTTAGCAATTCAGCTTCATCTACCTCCAAACTTGGCATATTTAATTCTTCCATAAACTTTTCCATTTGTACCTTTTCTTGTTTTCCATATTTCTCTGCTTTATACAGACTTTCATAAAATTTCCAAAATATTTCTAGTACCTCTACAGGATTTCTTATTATCTTCCTTGTTATAGTCTCCCTAAGCTTGGTGACAACCCTTTCTATTTTTACTTTCTGTTGACTGAGTCATTGTGCTAAAAGCTTTGATAATAACCCCAGAGCACAAAAAACAGTTGCTTAACAACAATCTTTCTAAACTCATGCATATTACCAAGGTAATCCCTTATTTTCTGCTTAACATTCTGCAATTGCTCTTGTTCTTGTTCTGTGAGATCCCCCTCATTCTTCAATACTTTAACATTTGTCAGTCCTTCTAAGTCATTCTTGTTACTTCTTAACAATATCTCTCTCTCTGTTTTATTTCCTCCCTATTTTTAAACTTCACTTTAATTTTATCCCACTCCCTTGATGTATTTTCAGAAGAAATTTCTATCTTCTCTATTAACTATAGAATAACTTCAACTAACTATTCCTTAAATTCCTCTCTTTTCAAAAGATAGGTGGGAAAGTGCCATAGGTTCATAGGTTCATAGAACATCCTCATAAAGGATGATACTAGGCTATTGGCCCAGTGACCCTTATAAGCCTAGCCAAGAATGTTGCCCATGTTTCCACAAAGTCAGCACCTGTTTCCCCTGTCCAGTAGGAAGACAGGTGTGATCCCAGGAGTGTATTTCTGTTTCCCATCCAGTTGTCCAGGTCCCTCTTAAAGATGGCCAGAGAGATACTCTGCTTGACATGGAGAGGGAATCTATCCCACAGATGGGGAGTCGTTGGGACACAAATCTATCCCACCAAAAAGTTCTATTAATGTCACATACCAGGTTGAGGCCTTGTGTGCAGGTTGCTCGAGTGGAGTTTTATTTATGAATATGTAGCAACTCCATCAAGGCTGGGTCTGAGATGGCCTTGTATGCCAGACACAGGTCACCCCTAAGCAGTCTGTATGAGACTGAGTAGAGGGACAGGGCTTTTAGCCTATCTGTATAGGATAAGTGTTTGAGACCCTGGATTTTCCTGGTCAGGAACCTCTGTGGTCTCTCCAGCTGCTGCATGTGTTTGGCAAGGTATATGCCAAAGGGGGCATTGTACTCGATAGTGGGTCTGATAAGGGAGGAGTATAGAGATGTTATGATCTCCTTGTTTCTAGATGAAATACCTTTACTTATGAGGTGGGTCATGTCGAAAGTCTTCAATACAACGGAGGTAATGTGGGGGTCAAAAGTCAGGTTGCTATCAACCTGGGTGCCCAAGTCCCTCACGACTGATTACATGCTTAGTACATTGTTATTAATGTGATAATTGGTGGGGATGCCATTTTTCTCAAAGGGGATAATGATGCATTTCTCGGCATTCAGTTTTGAGCCAGGCTTCTACCACTGTCTCATTTTTAGTTCATTACCCTGAGCTTTAATTTTAGCTATTATTGGTGTGTGATCTGAAATAGTTATTGGATGCATATCAAAACTTTCAATTAAATGCACATGTTCCTGTGAAATGTAAGTTCTGTCTAGCCTAGCCCAGTTTTTGTATCTTGGGGAATAATGCATAAATCCACTCAGAACTCCTACTACTGAATTTACATCTTCCATGCCCAGTTTTTGTATCTTGGGAAATAATGCATAAATCCACTCAGAACTCCTACTACTGAATTCACATCTTCCATGCCAAATAGTTTCATAAATTTCTTCTAAAATCTACCCTCATGTGTTATATTTTCCCTTCTGGCCAATAAATAATATTCCCTGCTGAAAGCTGATTATTTCTATCAGAATTTTCTTAATCTCAATTATAGCAGTTTTAGGCAAAATATAAATACATGCCAGTGTAATCCTCTTCCCTTGCCAGTAGTCCCTCAGTACTACAAATCTAGCATTACCTTTTTTATCCTCTTCTATCACTACTGGAGCTCCTCTTGTAATTAATATAAGTATTCCTCTTTTTCTTTGTCCCAGATATTCTGCTAAATAGCCATCCTGAAAACCTTTCGTTATCAAATTCACATATTTACTTCTTTCCAAATGTGTCTCCTGTAGCACATCTATTTGCAATGTACATTTTTAATACAGTTCACTACTACTATTTCTTTTTGTAAGTATCTGTGAAACTACTTACATTTAAAGATATTATAGAAAGTGTCATTATGTTAAAAAAATATTTTCCCATCTTTTATGTGTAACAGCTTTTTTATTAAGTATCTATTTCTGGATTTTGTGTTACATACATACAAAAATGTTTGGCAGGTTGATCTTTGGACAGCTGTTTCTTGTTATATCCATTTGAGCCTGTCACATCTTACAAACCTTTTTGTTTTATTAAAAGCCCGCAAAAAATACACCCAATACACCCCTTAAACCTATAAACATAACACTAGCAAACAAAACTATGCACATCTTTAAATGCTGAAGTTTTACCCTCTAATAGGAACAATTGTCCTAAACTGACAGCCACAGTCATAGACATGGATTAACCTAAAAGGATGGTTATCCATGCTAAGACACATGGAACAGCCTGTGCTTCTACTAAGTGCTGTCTGGTTTTATCTTATCTTTATTGCTCTCCCAGATTGGGAAAACACTTTAATGCTTTCAGAAGACATCATCTCTTAGCCATTGAAAGAAAGCTATTGAAAGAAAGTATTATTCTGTTTCTATTGTTCTTTTTCAGACTGTCTCCAAGAAGATATGAAAACCATATACAAAGTTGCTTCTACAAGCATTTTCTTTATTTGCTAGAGGAAAGCTTAATTGTATTCAGTAATGGTTTTATTTTTCTCTTAAAACTTGTACCAGATTGAGCCAAGAGCCTTAATCCAGTCATTTCCCTGTACAAGAATGAGAAAAAGCACATACATTTTACTTGTATCATGCTCTTTTAACCAGACTTTTCTTTTTTTTTTACATTGCAGTACCTACATTTCTTAAAACTGAATAAGGAGAAGGAGAGAAGAAGGAAAAGCTTGATCATCTGTTTACTTTAACATCCCCATTATACTTGCAAATAACTGAGAAAACTTTATAGCATGTAGATTATATCATGCATTACAAAAATCCTACTGTTAAACAATGAAATTTTATTTTACTTACAGTTAAGTCTCTCTCCCTCTACCCCTCTCATAAGTGTTCTTCAAAACATTAATGACATGAAGTAGGGCATATGCTTTAGAGTCCCTTACAGGTTTAACAACGTCAAAATGTCCAATATTTCCAGGTTTTCTTGTTCTGTCATGTTTAATATATGTAATTAATGCTTCACAATTCCACATTTATTTGTCAATTTCCAAGTTGCTGGTTTTATTCCTGTTAATCCCCATTTCCCAAATCCAGTCTTGGCTTCATTTCTGGTTCTGGTTCTGGTTCTTCTATTTGACTCTTGTGCTTTTTTCTGTCTCTCAAGCACTTTCAGTTAAACATTGGAAAAGGTTTCACTGGCACAATCTCTCAGTGGTCTTTATTATCAGAAGAACAAGAAGCAGAATCTCCTTCCATTTCACAGCTCACTTTTGGTCAGACAAACGTTTGTATTTCCTCCTTAGCATGTTCTGCATCAAAACATGATTGTGTCACTCCAGGAAAGAATATTTTGAAGATAGCTAGGTACAGCAGTTTGAATATCATGCCCGCTTCCCAACATTTCCTGAATAATGGAATAAATTTACTCCTCTTCTGCCTGGTGTACAGTGAGTAATCATTTTTTTCACAACCACTCTACTGTCTCCCACCTTTAGTAGTTTGTCCTTCTGACAGTCCTAATCCTTAAGCTGAATGTGTTACCCTCTTACCTTTCTTATTTCAATATTACTTTTCTTTGGCTGCAACCTCTTTGCTAGATGTTTACCCTCTTTTTTCCCCAATACCCACCAGTAATCCTTCCAGTATTATTATTTTCCACCTGAGCTGTTGTAATGTTATTTTCAAGTTCCCATCTTATCCTCACTTCCACCACTCTGCTCTTTTCCCTCCTTTCCTTTTCTCTCCAACACTCCTTTTTGTATACTTGCTAGTGTCTGGTCTATGGTGTTGATTTCATCACTTTCTTGTCTTTTTCTGTAGCCCCTTTTCAACCTTACCACCCCCATTGCTGCCTTTACTCCACCCCACCAGCTCTGCTCAGTTGTCTTCTATTCCATATGTTGTCCCCGATAGTTTCTTTTACTATATTCTGCATTCCCTACCTAGCCTATCATTCTTTCCATTTGTGGCTTGCCCATCTCCATCCCAGCTTTCCTCTGTGGCATTCACCTATTTTCAAGTTCAGCACTATGCCTGAGTGGCCCAGTTTATGCTTTTCCTCTGTGTGTGTGTGTGTGTGTGTGTGTGTGTGTGTGTGTGTGTGTGTGTGTGTGTGTGTGTGTGTGTGTCTGTGTGTATGTGTGTGTGTGTTTGTGTGTGTGTGTGTGTGTATCTATATATATATATATATATATATATATATATATATATACATATATATGCCTATGACCTTTTGATCCAAGCTATTTCTTGTGAAGGTTCACTCTTATGTCTGTTAGATTTTGGTTCTCAATATCTATCCATTCTGATTTTGCAATATTGCTTTCCATGGCTTGTCTCATTTTCACACTACACTCTCACTTTCTATATAAGTTATCCTTTTCTGGGTTTAGTCTTGTGATAACATCTCCTACTATAATGTCTACTCTTCTCTCTTCACCAGTTCCCACTGTTCAAAAATAGATTATTCCAAAGTATCCCTTTTATCTTTGTTAGATACAAAGATATTCCCCATCATCTATCTAAAATGATGCACTCTTCCTCAAACAAATTATCAATCTACCCATTCCATTTGTCTCTTTTTTCTCTGTTGCCACCTAAAGCTCTCTCCTGGATAACAGTACCACCCCTTGTTTCCCCCTTCTTGCTCTGTTATTAAATTCTCTTTTTTAGATATTCTTGTCATATGACATCTCCTCCCTCTTTTACTTTCAGCTTTGCTTCCTTCAGAATATTATATCTCCCCTCATATTTCCCAACCTCTTGTGTATCTGTTTTCTCCTTAATGGATGGGTGCAGGGATGGTCTTAGGGGAAATAAAGCCTAGGTGAAGGACTCCATTGTGTTTCAGCTGCTGCTCACTGCCCCTCCTCACCACATCCCCAAGGGCCTCCACCTCCCATTACACCCCCCCCCACAGCTTTCTCACATTATCCAGTTACTTTTTTCTACCCTTTTGGATATTTTCTTTGCTTTATTCTTCAGTATTTTGCTTCATCCTTTTGACACAACCTAACTGGGACAGATGTTACTGTAATAACTGTGGGGGGAATAACTGAATTAAGCTACGGATCTGGGAACACTCCAGAAGCCACTGGGGTTCTATATGTTCTGAGTTGCATCTTAGAGTTTTTCTCCCATCTTTTTTTGATCAAATTATTGCCTGAACAAAAGTCATGACTAAGGAAAGAAATTCAGACTTATTGTTCAACTTTGCTTTTTCCTGCATCCTTTCAGTACACACCAATTAGTCAACAGTGCACTGTAATAACTTTGTAATCAATTTTTTTAAAACTCTATTGAATTATTACTTGTGATACAGGCACGCTTACATTTATATAAAAGTACTCAAACCATATTAACAAGTTCACATTTACAAACATTATACACTACACATAGTTATATATCATATAATGAAATCAACATTACATAAATAGTTCAATTCCTGCCTTCTCTTAAACCACAATCAGCCTACAAAACAGTTTTATGCATGTATTGTTCCCAAAATTTCCATTTTTTCTATGTAATTTATTTCTACTCCTTTCTAAGGATTCCACTTCCTGTTCTTTTATCTCTGTTACAATATTCAACACTTCAGGTATAATTGGTTTAGATTTTGATTTCCATTTTCTAGTAACTGCTTTTTTGAAAGCCACTAGAATACTTAACAAGGCCTTACTATGTCTAGGCATTTGAGATCCTGTATAACAGATAAAAAATAATTCCCCTAGTTACACTTACTTGCTTGCTCAGTATTCCTGACAGAATACTCTGTAGTGAATTTTTAATGTCTGCCAACTCATTGCTCTCCATGAACATATGCTCCCAGGTATCTCTATCTTCCCCATTACATCTCTAACATTTGTAGCCTACCTGAAGAAAAATTATTTGGAGTCTACTTGGGTATAAATGTATCTATGCCCATACATCCAGGAAAAAAATCCCACATCTCCTAGATTTTACTGCATATTTGGGAGCCATACATATGTCCTCTAATTTTTTTTTTGTTTGTGAATTTCATATTTAGTCTCTCTTTCCCAAATTTTTCTGACCTTTTCTGATTGATTCCTATCATTATCGTGCAATATTTTATATGCTGTACTAATTATTCCTTTTCTAACATCAGCTTCTGTTCTAGATTCAATTAAAAACCCAAACAATGAAGGTCTTTCATTTAGGATTCACCTAGCTCTTTCTCTTTGCCTATCCTCTGATATTAATCCACGACAGGGAAGACAATCTCTAGCCTGCTGTCTAAATTTCTTCTTGGCCTCTTCCCATTCTATGACCTTTCACTCTCTAATTATTTGTTCCCAATACCTTGGTTCCTTTGCCAGCTTCCTTCAGTAAATTCCACCTCCCTCTTACCTGTTCTCTGCACCCCTAATTGCAGTCACCCCTATCAGCAGAATCTCTTTTCTCCATTCCTGTGTTGGCTTACTTCTTAGTATACTTTCTGCTACTTTATATTCTATATGACGTTTGATATTCTTCTTAATGATCTGCATTCAGAATCCCATTCTTTCCTTGTTTCCTGAATTACCCCCTGCTTCATCATCATTTCTTTCCACTCTGAATTGTAGCTTTCTGCCTGTGTTATGTATAACAGCCTTAATTGTGTAGCTCTAAAATAACCATTTAAATCAGGTAATCCTAAACCTCCTTATTGTATTAGGAGGATGACTAAATCAATAATCTAATTAAGATGGGGGTCTGCTGGTAGACATTCAGACGACATGGGGTTATAGATGTTGTGAGGTCCACTTTAGAGTTATTTTACAACCATTTGATCCAGTGATGGCAGGAACAATAAACACAAGCAAGTACACAAATTCATTATTATTAACAGACTTTGCCTTATCCTGCATCTTTTCAATGTAGTTTAACTGGCAAGGAGTGTACTATAAGAACAGAAAAATAAATTAAGTTAGTAGTTCTATAGTGAATTTTCCAAACTTTTGATCCACTGATGGCCTGAATAAAAATAATATGAGCAAAGAAATAAATTCACTTTTATTTATTTTTTTCTTTCAAGGAAAAAATAAGTTGTGCCCAACAAAATAAGAAGTTATGCACTCACCATAACGTTCCATGTGAGTTGTTCATCTCGCCTTCATTCTTGACTGATGAGTTCTGAGCTGATCCATCGGTATGGCCACATGCAAAGCTTGAGGTCTTCCAGTAGCTCGAGGCCAAGCCCCTATCCCATGATGCATTGTGAATTACCTCAGATCTTGTTTGCTGCATGTGCTATAACCATATAAAATAGCTATCCCCTATGGAAAGGAAGAAGAAATTGAGGAACCAGGATGAGACCAACATCTAGGTCAGCTATCAGCCAGGAGGGGGTAGAAGGGAGGGACGTAAGAATGAAGGCGAGATGAACAACTCACATGGAATGTTATGGTGAGTACATAACTTCTTAATGTGAAGTTGTTCAATCTCGCCGTTCATTCTTGACTGATGGGTAGCGGTCCTAGCACCATCAATCTTGGGTGGCTCACGGGAGTACATTTTTCAGGACCATGGATCCAAAGGAAGCCCTGTTCCTGGAGGCCTTATCAACTTTGTAATGAGTGATAAAGGTATGAAGTTTTGACCAAGTGGCTGCTGCACAAATGTTATCAAGGGGCAGTTTGGCTGAAAATGCAGAGGATGTAGAAGCTACTCTGGTTGAGTGAGCTTTAATCTTGTGTTGCAAAGGCATATTAGCAGCTGAATAGACAAAGGTGATAAAATCAGATAACCATTTAGATAGAATTGTTTTAGCCACTGGTCCACCTTTCTTGGATTCAGAGAATGAAACAAAGAGCTGGTCTGATTTCCTGATATCTTTTGTTCTATCCAAATAAAATCTGAGCTGTCTGTGAACATCAGGTTTGTGCAGCATATATTCCAACTTGGAATGATTAGGGAAGAAAACTTGTAACTCAATAACTTGGTTGATATTAGTTTCTGAACAAACTTTGGGCAAAAAGGAAGGATTTGTCCTACGTGATACTCTGTCAGCATGAAAAATCAAATAAGGAGGGCTGATAGATAAAGCCTGAAGCTCTGACACTCTGCGGGCAGAAGTAATAGCTACCAGAAAAATGGTTTTCCACGACAAATATTTAAGGTCAGAAGATGATGCTGGTTCAAACGGAGGGAGGATTATATGTGAAAGCATAAAATTTAGATTCCATGGAGAATAGGGAGTTTTCACAGGTGGTCTCATATGAAATGTCCCCTTGAGAAAGACTTTGGATAACTTGTGGGACATGATACTTAACCCGTCAATCCCCAGATGAAAATTAGATATAGCAGCCAACTGGACCCAAACTGTTGCTGCTGCTGCTCCTTTGTTAAAAATCATAGTCAAGAATTCTAGTATGGATGTCATGGAGGCTTGGTAAGGATCAATATTATGCTTAGAGGTCCATATGGAAAATCTCTTCCACTTACTAAGATATAATCTTCTAGTGGACGGCTTATGAGAAGACAAAAGGATCGGTTTTGTTTCACTGGAAAAATATTGAAGCCTGTCTATGAGGGGAACTGGAGCAGCCAAACTGTCAGCTTCAATGACTGCAGAGAGGGATGAAGGTCCCCCGACATATGTGTCAGAAGGTCTGGAACTGGGTCCAGAATCCAGGGATCCTCCAAGAGATGATGTTGAAGGTATGGGAACCAAATCTGCCGAGGCCAATGAGGGGCTATAAAGATGATGGTCCTTCCCAGGGATTTTGCTTTCTGTAGAACCTTGGGTATCAATGGTATTGGTGTAAATGCATAGAGGAAACCCGGGGGCCAATCATGTACGAGTGCGTCCCTCGGGGCTTCTCCTGGAGGGAGAATCAGGGCAAAGTAGCTTCTTCATTTTGTGTTGATGTGACTTGCAAAAAGGTTGCAGCAAATCCTGTCTGCAATCTCTTTCTTGAGGGACCACTAGTGTGGCAACAAGATTGCCCTGCTTAGTTTGTCTGCTATCAGGTTGGATCTCCCCGGGATGTGCATTGCAAACAGAAAGCACTGGGAGGAAACAGCCCACTGCCAAACTCTGATGGCTTCTCGGCAAAGGGGGTAAGATCTGGTTCCCCCTTGCTTGTTCAAGTACCTGACTACTGACATATTGTCTGTCTGAATCGCAATCATTCCCAGAGGAAGAGAGTCCTGGAAGTACTGCAATGCCAAAAGTACTGCTCTCATCTCCAGAACATTGATATGCAAGTAGGACTCCTGATCGGTCCATGTGCCTTGGGCAGTCTTTCCCTAAAAATGCCCCCCACCCTATCAGGGAATCATGCGTGGTCACAATGGCTACTGGAGGGGGTAGAACAATGGGGCATCCTATGGTGACATGAAGAGACGCCAGCCACCACTGGAGATCTTTCTTGCAAGAGCTTGTAATCAATATAGTGTGGTCCATGGGTAGTTCCTGGTAAGACCATTGAGTGAACAACAGCCACTGAAGGATCCACATATGCATTATTGCTAATGGTATGGCTAGGATTGCTGCAGCCATCATACCCAATACTTTCAGAACTTCTGAAGCTGGTGCTTTGTCTTTCAATACCAATGTGCTGACATGCTGATGAAGAAGAAAGACTCTTTTGATTGGTAGCCTTAGAGTGGTGGTTGAGGTGTCTAGCTCTGCCCCGATAAAAATGATATGCTGTGATGGTGACAAGGCAGACTTTTCTGAGTTGACTGTAATACCTAAATGATTGCAGAGTGGCACAGTGTACTCCCTTGCCTGAATAAGTTGATGCCTGGTGACGGTAAGGAGCCAATCGTCTAGGTACGGAAACACCTGGAATCCTAGACACCTCAGGTGACCTGTGACCACTGCCATACATTTGGTGAACACTCTGGGGGCTGTAGTGAGACCAAAGGGCTCAAAACTGAAAATGACTGGCTCCCAGCCAGAAATGCAGGTGATCTCTGGATGGCCTGGCCATCTTTATGTGGTAGTACGCAACCTTGAGATCTATCAAGCACATCCAATTGTCTTTCCCTAAGAAGGGAAGTATAGACTGAAGCATGACCATCTGGAAGTTCTGTTTCTTTACATATTGGTTGAGTCTGCTGAGGTCCAAAATAGGTCTCCAGACCCCTGTTTTCTTGGGAACCAAAAATAATCTTGAGTAAGTTCCGGATCCAGTTTGGTCTGCTGGGGCTGGCTGGATGACTCTTTTTTTGTAGCAACTTTTGGACCTCTGTAGTTGCTTGTTCCCTGTAACTGGGTGGAACATCCAGGATTCTCCTTATAGATGGGGGTGTGTGGCAAATGGTATGAAGTACCCTCTGGAAATCATACTTTGTACCCAGCTGTCTTTTGTTATTTCTTGCCAGGTGTCTGGGTACAAAGATAAGCAAACCCTGACTGCCTCCAGAGCAGGACAGTCAGGCATCCTTTCAGGAGTGCTGGTAGGGTTGCCCAGAGAAGTGATCTCTGTCACCCTGATGTTGCAGACCCCCTCTGCTGCAAGGGTGGCATCTTCCACTATTACCCCCTCCTCTGCCCCTGGAGGGGGGTTCATCACGTGTGTCCTGAAAGGCTCCTTGGGCTTTCCAGAACCACATTTTCCCTCCCCTTTGACCTTTGGGATAAGGTTGGGTAGGGGTGGAAAAACGGACTCCGTTGGCAGACAGAGTCTTTCCCGCCTGTTCACACCTGCTCAAGGTTTCCTTCACTTTAGGTCCAAAACGGGATGAGCCATCAAAGGGGGTAACAAAGGATGACTTGAAGGGCCCCGCGAAGGAACACAAGTGCATCCAGGAATGTCTTCTAAGAGCGATTCCTGTACCCGCTGCCCTACTTATTCCATCAGCTGCATAGGATATGAGACACATGGATGAGTTGACAATAGAATTTAGGGTAGAAAGCTGGGCAGCAACTTTATCAGAGCACCTGCAGCTACTGTATCCTGAAGAGTATCTCGCAACTCTTAAGGAGATCTCTTTGCAACCTGGTAAAGTGGGTTAAGTAGTTCAGTGAAAGGAGAGCAAAAGTCGCTGAACTGAACATGCGTTTCCCATATCTATCCATGATCTTAGACTCTCTGTTAGGAGGATGGATAGACAGGGAAGTCTCAGACATCTCCTTTTTGGTGGCCGCTGCCACCACCATGGCATCAACGGGCAATCCTTTGGTTAAGAATGTTTTGTCTGGTGAGGCTGATATAAATTTGTTAGGCCTCCTAGGGACAGGCTGCATGGACTCCGGTGACTCCCACACCCTTCGAGAAACCAATTGCATGAGCCCATTGAAGGGCAGAGACACCCAAGAGGTGGAGGGTTGAGACCCAAAAGCCTTCAGGAGAACTGACTCATCCTCAGTAGGGCTTTTGGACTGCCAATCATCCCTCTGCCTAAGGATCTCAAGTATCTCAGCAAAGGAGATATCCTCATAGGGGGACCATGGGGACCCTTCTGACTCATCCAAGTTAGTGTCAGATGTTAAAGACTCCTGTGGGGAGTCCAAGTGTCTCCTCTTGCACAATCTCTTCCTGGGAACCTCCTCAGTGGGAGCTTCTGGGGAGGTCTTGGAAGAGAAGGGGGCACCTTGAGAGGCTACCTGGGGCTCTGGGTCTCTACGCTTAGCCTGGACGATGGAAGCTGAAATGGACACAGGCACTTTAGTGGATGAGGAAGCAAGGCCTGAAGTTGAGGATGCCTTGGGGGACAAAGCTTTCCTCATGGCTTCATAAGCACCACGGCTCCGATGGGAAGGAATCGATGGATCCAAGGGAACCGTCAAACCCTCCCGCACCGAGGCAGTGGGGTCCGAGCTGGAAGTAGGAGCCGAGCTCATACGAGCTGAAGCCCCGAGAGGAAGAGTCAGCACCAAGTCGGTCCGACTATCCTGCCCGGATCCAACTGGAGAGTGTTGGCTCCTAGAATTCCCGGTCGGCGCCGAGGACTTTTGAGTGGATGGAGCCGAGGACATTGGAGCAGGTCTCGGCTCCAAAGGCTCCATGATCAACAGGTCTGCTTCTTCTGGCTCCAAAGGGCTGATACAGCTCGGAGGAGGAGTAGCCAAAGCAGGAGTAGTGGTCTTTGGCTCTGAAACCACTTGGGTCAGAGCTGCCAACAATTTAGCAAGGCCTGGTGCCTGTAAAAGCTTCTGCACCAATCGATCCATATCCAAATCTGAAAGGCTGACACATAATCTAGATGAATGCACCGATGGTGCCGACTGGAGCAATGGTGACTGAGGCACTTCACATACTGGCTCCAATGCTGTGGGCCGGCTCCGAAAAGAAAAGACATTTGGCTCCGAAGTCTGTGGAGCCGATGTCGCATGAGTCATCATACCTTTTTGATTTTTTTTGAATGCTTGGAGTCCTTAGATTCAATAGATGACTTAGAGGACTTAGAAGGTTTGCTGGCCACATCCTGGTCACTCAAAGCCTCTTGAAAGGGGTGTTTAAGCAAGCCCCTGTCCATTAACTTTTTTTTACTCTCTAACAAAACTCTTGACGAAAAGGAATGGCAGATAGCACAAGATTCTTGTAAGTGGACAGCCCCTAAACAATACACACAGGTAACATGTCCATCAGTAACTGACATATTCTGATTGCAGTCTCGACATTTTTTAAAACCCGACTTGGGATGTTTGTCCTTATCATCCGCCATAATAACTACTTTAACACGCAAACCAGATATTAATAAAGATACTAGGCTCTAAACACACACACAGACAGAAACGAGCCTGAGATAAAAAATCCAAAAACTCTATACAACTAGAAAAAGGCTGTTTGTAGCCACTTGGAAAGCTATTTAAATACACACTCTAACAGATAACTAGGACAAAACACAAGAGGCCAAATTTTTAAAGAGTAATATTATGAACACATGGAAATGGGAACTTCAAGGAAGCTATAAAAGCTAACTATCTAACTATCCTAAGTCAAAAATTTTGTAAAAATATGTAACAAACTGCTAAATAGAAAAAAGTTTTTAAATTGTACTGGCCCGAGCTTGCACTGGAACCTCCGATCAGATGCCGCAGCAAACTAGATCTGGGGTAATTCACAGTGCATCATGGGATAGGGGCTTGGCCTCGAGCTACTGGAAGACCTCGATCTTTGCATGTTGCCGTACCGGAGTCGATCCCATCAGTCAAGAATGAACGGTGAAAGTAAACAACTTCACATCAGCAGTTTACAAAAGAAAGCTTGTAATGATGCATACTTCATGCTTGGCATTAGTGCCTGCCTTCCTACTCCCCTCATAAAATGATAGTCACCTTCTGTGTATCCCCCTGGAGTTAAATTGGTGTGAAGGCACAAACTGACAAAGTCATATCTTTCAAGTGACTGCTGTTAAACATACATACAGCATGCCCCCTCAACCCTACCCCCAAAAGACAACTAAATTCTCTATACTATTCTGATGCCAGACACAAAACTGAGAGATCACATACAGCACAGTAACATAGATTATGTCACAAGCTACACTGACATTTATTATACAACTCAGATGGCTGACTGTAAGAAAATTTATAACATCAATGACCTCACTATCCCCAGCCTCCCATAGCCAGAATAATGAGCAAATAGCAATTACTAATTTTCCTCTGGACAGCCCCAGCAATTATTGTTAATTTGTCTGATGACTCACTCTTATTAAAAATGCTCTCAACTTCTTAGTGAAAGAATCAGGGACAAAGCCAAATAAAATAAATACTGTGGAAATAAAAAGGCCAAAAGCTAGGGGCAGATTTTAAATAATGCTTGTACATTCTTGGAAAGTTGGCAGAATAAAGAGGTTACTGTAGCATTTATAGAAATTCTAATGTCTTATTATTTAGCAACTGCAAACTTCTATGATTGACAAGAAAACCACAAATATTATTATGAATAGATTAAAAACATGACACATTTCAGGGATTTTCATAATCATCAACTTAATAATGGGGAAAGGCCCAAAAATCAGGAACAATGTTTAAATATTACTCTACTTTACATAGAACAGTAATACAACAAAAGACTTTGCATCAACATGCATTTTCTGAGCAATAAGTAGCACAACACTCTAATGTCTAACATTACTAACTGCAATTCTTATTGATTTATCATCAGAGACAAGACAAAAATATGAATCAGCGGCAATGATATTCTGCAAAATCACAGAAAGCTCAAAGGCTGAAATTAGAGACTGTTGGCAGGTATCTGCCCTGCAGATAGGTCAGTCATTGAGTATACGTGGTTTCCTGCCACTGCCAGAAAAAAAAATCTCATGTTCTCACGTGTCCTAATGTTGCTACTGCCCACACCACCTACCCATCTCTCCGATTTCAAAATCATTGGGCTTTCTACTTTGTGTTGTATGATGGCAAATACTTGAAAACTCTGCAAACTGATTGGCCAGGTACAATGCATTTGGCCAATCAGTTTGCTTAGCTTTCTATTCCTTGTCGTTCACAAGAGTGAAAAGTTGGCACCTCTCTTCATGTACATTATTTGGATAGAGGAACTTTTTATTTCTTTATTTAGTTATTTTTTTCCTATGGAAAAAAAATTGGTGCATTTCTTTACTTAGAAAAAATAAATAAATAAAGGGAAGAAAAGTACCCCTGAGCAAACAATGCCACAGACAGACACCTAGTTCACCTATGATTAAGGATGGCCATGATTGGATGATCCCTGTTTGTTTCATGTCACTGCCTTTATAATCTTCCCTCATCTTTCTGCCTTTTCATCGCCCCATCCCCTATGATTCTGTTGAGTGAACCCTTTTTCTGAGTCACCTTTGCGAAATTGATGTCTTTGTCTTTTTGCTGTTGTCTATATTTGAATCTCTTGCCCTCTCCCTGAGCTTGGCTTGTCACTCTTCAGTTTGTATGTACACACTCTGGACTTGGGCCCTGCTTTCTCTTTCCCACAGTTCCCTGTCTCTGCTCCTGTTCTGGTACCCTGCAGTCTAACTCAGAGCTCATATTAACAATTTGCTTCTTTTTCCTTGTCCCATCTCATATATGCACACCTTCCCATGTCCATACAAATTTCAGTTTGCATAGTTTTTATAGTCCATTTTCCCACTTTTCTGCTGTTCATGCTCACTTAGTTCCATTAGTTTTCCTTCTGCTTATACTAGCTTTCTTCACTCTGTCCTCTCTGGTTATGTTATCATTACAGTATTCATGTGTATATTTTGACTTTAGATTGGCTTACCTTGCTATTGTTGTCCGCATCCATTTTGCCTTACTAGTTTTAGTTAGAACTTCCTGCACTCCTGTGCCACTGCAGCAAATTTCTAATGTTTTTTTTTTCAGTCTCTTCCCACGGGATGTTGGTGTGCATATCCACTCAAGGTCCTCCTGCTTTCTTCCACCTTGATCATCTTCTTTATGTGTCCATTCATTCTATTTCTGTATGGGTTCTTTTCTTCTGGAATCTTCTTGGGTCTTGTTTATCTTCTGATCTTCTCCTGTTACGGTCCTGCTTCTTTCTAGTTCATTTTAGTCCCTCCTTTGACCAGCAATTAACATGAGTCCACCGATATTCCTGAAAGGCTATTATTCCATCTGCAGGATGTACCGTTCTTTCTGTTACTGCTCCTATTTATCTCTAGGCGTCTCTCTCAGATTTTCTGTCATTTGCTTCCCTATTGATAAACGTCTTGTTTTCCTACTGTTCTTTGGGGTCATGAGATGCTGCTCCATTATCTCTCTCTCTCTCGTTGCTCTCTCATTTTGGGTTGCATTTCTGTTTACCTATATCTCCCCTTTTTCTCCTCATCTCTTGGCTCTGTCCCTTCCTATTGCATCTTCCTTCCTGATATTCCCTAAGGGTCCTTCTCCCTTTTCCTTTTCCCTTCACAAGTTAATTTGCCATTTCATTCCATTTCTTCCAGGGGAATTCAAATATTCTGCCATTTTTCTCATTGGAGTTCCTCTCATCATGTGTGACCTGTTGCAGCAAATGCTACATATCTGCCTCTGACTATTGCCCGAAATGTGTTCCCTTCAAATTAACCAAAAATATGATGGGATAGCCAATCTAGGCCGTTATCCCCATACCTTATTCACAATATAGGTTACAAAAGTTTCCTATTCTTAAACAGTGCATCAAAAAGTCTTAAGCTGCTTATTTTAATAAACGTTCCATACAATGTTATTTTTAACATATTTGGTTGCCTTAACATTTCTCATTTTACCTTATATGAATGCAGGCATCCCAATGTATACCTGGGGCATTTCTCTAAACCTGGATACTCTGCCCACACTTTGGATTTGCTCTATTATCTGTTCCTGCACGTTAATCATTTTGAATCCATCCTATATTAAATCCAGTACGAAAATCTCCATTTGCTTCTCAGACATGTTCTCCCCATAACCATTACCCTTCTCTTACATCTTCATGATCTGTTCTACAGATCATCCCATTTTTCAGCTTGCCTCTTCAGCATTCTCTATGGTTGTTTTATTTTCTTGGTGTATTGTTGCAAGTCATCTTTTTGTGCTGCTTTGTTGTCCTCTATGTCTTGGATTCTGATTCACAGCTTGTTTACTTGTGTTTGTTGTGTCCCTATTGTGCTTCTCAATGTGTGTATATCTCCTGCTACTGTTATCTCCCTAAACAATAAGCACAGTTGTTTTACTTGGGTAGCAGCTTTAAATCTTGGAAGCTATAATAGTTATTCTTGTGAGAGAAGATTAGTTGCTGCCATTTTCTAAGTGTCTGAGTGAGCACCACAGTTTTTTTCAGAGTTGTTTGCTGGTTGGTTGATTGTTCCTAGTGTCTTTAGCTGTAGCACTACCTGATCTGCTTGCCTTTTGCTTATAGCCCTACCTACAATATTCTGAAAAGGAATAACTAATTTGAGACTACACATTAAATGTGGTGGACAGCAATCCTGAATAAGACAGTTATTCAGATATGAGTAAATGTGCATGTTCCTTTCTCTGGGATGCTGCAACACCTGGGACTAGGGGGCCTATATCATAACATCGAAGTGTCAAAACTTCGAATGTTACAACATCGAACCCAAAACCACAAAAGCTGAAAACCTCGATGACTGAGAACAGCGATTTTTTTTCCTGGGAAAAAAAACATTGTTCCAGTACAAAACGGGAAACACACGATATACCAACTCCGAGATGGTACCCACAGTGGAGGAAATAGCGAAGCCACGGAAACGGCCCACCGAATTCTTTCCCTGAGAAAGAATTTGATGTTCCGTGGCTTCAATATTGTCAGTCTTCGAAATTTCAAGTTTGAGGTTTCGGTGTTCGGACATTTCAGCGTTCAATGTTTAGATATACACCCGGACTAGGCACTTTACAGATACACTCAGGGCTGCTGTGAGGCTGAATGCTAAGATCACAAACTGAAAGCTTATTTTAATAAACATGTTTATTAATCTTCTTGAATTCCTTCTATCTCTGTCCAGCAACTGGAGAGACCCCAAAAGTACCTCACCAAGAGGATCATGGGCTACAAACAGATGTCCTATGCAGCTCGACTAGAGAAACTCCAGCTCTACTCAGTTGCTTACCGCCTACTCAGAGGCGATCTATGCCTGATGTACAAAGCCATGTCAAACCCAGAATTAATGGACATGCTCCACCTAAAAAAATCCAAGTCCCTTAGAGCTACACGCTCCAGGGATCTAAACCTCAGCACAAAAATAAATAGGGCATGCTGGAGGGACAGTTTCATTTCCCAGAGGCTCCCCTCACTCTGGAATAGAATCCCAGTTCATGTTAGACATAGCCCCTCACTGACCCTCTTCAAGCGAAATCTGGACGCGTGGATGGGAAATCGCAAATTCACCCCGGGATCTCTTCTGTGTCCCTGCTAGACAGAGGCACAATAAACTAATCTTAAAAGGGTACCTTCTGTGACCTACTTTACAGAGGCACAGTAGGCTAATCTAATAGGGAGGCGGAAGCCAAATACACTCTGGCTAGGCTTATAAATGCCCTAGGGCAGATAGCCTAGTATCTACCTATGAACCTATGAAAGCAATTTTTTTTGTTCTCATCTTTAATCTTAAGTACATTTTAAGAGAGAGAAAGATGACAATGTGCTTGTGCTCGTCTTTCAGATCTGGAGTTGCTTTTCATGCGTCATAAAAACAGAAAGATAGTAAGTGACTAAACAGCTACCATGTCATGTTTATGCATTTTCAAATGTTCAAAAATGAAAGATAAAGGATGGGTCTGGGTTCATCTAATGCTTTGTAATTAAAAGGACCTTTAGTAAAACCCCTTTGACTCAGACACAGCTGGTACTCTTGGCTAACATGTTTTGTAAGAGTGTCTTGGTTCTTGTCAGTAAGGATTTCAATGTTATAGGGAGTGATAACATGCTTTAGAGGAGACTCTATCATGCAACCTATTTTCAAAAACTTTTTAACCAACTGTCAATGGATATTCCCCCAATACTGCTAGATATGTGCTATCCTACCCCCAAATTAAAGTGCAGATTAAATTGTCAGGGCAGATAGAGATGGATGTTTGGGGGTCCTTATTCATTCTGTGCTGAGGGACTGAAAAGTCACTTACAGGAGCTGTATTTTTCAGATGGTGAAAAAGGAGAGACTGGGCATTTTTCTGAGGTGTAGACTCTATTCCTCTTCTTGAATTCCTTCTATCTCTACCATAGTATTTACATTTTGAAAAAATGACTCCTACAGAAAGACAACTGTGATACATCCTTTATCCTTTTAAATGGAATTGTCTTGCCTCTTCCAGCAAAGCAAGAAGGAAAAAAATGTACAAAGAAAATAAATCTGTGACACCATATTCTCATTTGTCTTACCAGTGCAGCTGCCTCCACATCAAGCAGGTATTAAGAGAAATTATACTACTTCCGATCTTGTAAAGAACATTTTCTGGATAAGGCTGGCCTTCTAATCAAGGTTGTTTCTTTTCCCTTACATAAGCCATGTTCGATTTCATGAAGAAGGCAACATGATATGTAGTCTTGTACTTTTTGCAATTAACCCTATTAAAGATGCTGGTAACTCTAATAATTTTGGTAATATGTGAGCTTATGGAAGTAAGGAAAGTAAATGTGCATTTACATCTGCTGCTGGCTATAAATAAAGAGGTTTACAACTCTAGCAGTCATAACAATGGAACAATCTATTTTCCTAGCAAAATGTCATACAGTTTAGAATTCCTAGCAATATACCAAATACCCACCAATCTTTTCTCATATTCATTTGCTTTAAGGACACTTTTACCTAGATTGGGTGAGTAGGGCTTGAGTCATTTTTTGTATTCCTCAAGAAGCTATATACCACGTGGAAATAAAATGAAATGCTTTGAGATTAACATAATTTACTCTAGCAGCATATCTCAAAGGACTGCTAAGTGTTCATGTAAATAAGAATTAATTTAGCGCCAGAAAATTTCTAGAACTATGATTACCCCGTGGACATTTCAGCTATGCCACAATCAAAATGTTCAAATACTGATAAACTCATGAAAACTGACATCACTGGGGGATATTTATTTACTTATTTTATTTATTTCAGTTTGATAACCAGGTTAAGTGGACTCACAAAGACTCTTTTAAGCCATGACCAGGGCACCATGGAGCAAGACAAAAAGAAAATTGTTCATAGACTAAAGAATATGCACAAAGAGTTGTACAAAGTACAGTAACAATGTAGAGACAATATATTTGTATGTTATTTACAATTACAAATGCAAGTGATATTATTAATATTTACAGCATGTATAAATTAGGCAGGAATTCATCTAATGGTCATTTGTTAAAAGATTGTCTATACCATATCATCAAAGGTTCAACACAACGAACCTCCATTCATTGAACCCAAAACAGCGAACGTTCACAACAGCGAATGGTTTACACAGGGAACAGAATTAGTTGACAAACATTGCAAATGTCTCACACACCGCACTATGTCAAACCCACCCATGTGGGGTGCTGTGCCCCCAACACTCCCTTAACTATGAATACCAAATCTGAGATCACATTACAGTGGGGAAAAGGGCAAATTTCCTGACATTGGTGAACTCACTCCATTCCCTCTGTAAACCACTGACTGATGTGAACGTTCGTATAAGTGAACATTTGCTGTTTTGGGTTCAATGAATGGAAATTCGCTGAGTTGAGCCTTTGATTATATGATATAGACCAGTTAAAAGTATATCCTTGAAAGAAAGCTGCGAATGTAGTGTGAGCTGCAAAGACTAGCTATTGTTATGGAAGCAAGAGCATTTGGTGTCCTTAAACAATTGTTCTTTTAGTTTGTTTTTAAGTTATTGAGGTGTTTCTTCATGCTCCACTTATGCAGGTAGCCAGATTCCAAAGAGCTTAGACTAGCCTAGAGATAATTCCTTCTTCTGTGGAGGTTTTAAAATAAGGCCTAATGAGTGTAATGCTATCTTCCTGGCTGTCACTAGGAGTGCAGTTAGGCTACCTTATTTCTAATTTTTTTTGGGGGGGGGTGGCATTATCATATTTGTAACAGCTAGGATGTTTAAAGCTACACATACAACAGTACTATATCATCATTCATACTAACAATTTGAATACTAGACCATCAGAATCACTGCTTCTGATAAAGCTGGGATATGGTAATTCTTAGAACCAGCATTATGTCTTGTGGATAATTAATGTGGTATTGTGAGAGTACACCAGGCTTCACTGTAAAAAATAAATAAATAACATTTCTGTAGTCAAATGTCAATGAGAGCTAAGAAAATTTCTTTCCAGATGCCCTGTCTTACTCAAGAATTGTTCTGAGCTGGACATCTGAACAGAAATAGCTGTTAGAACACATTCAACATATGAATGCTGTGCCTGCACTGCTGAACTTGTGTCTGCCACTTCTAAGGCACTTTCTGAGACACCCCAAGATGCTTTTTTTAGAGTAAGACAGCATAACAATTGACCCATGGCTACAGAAAAAATAAGTTATATATTCACCATAATGGTCCATCTGTGTTGTCCATTTTCATTCTTCCTCAACATATGGGTTTGGATCCAACTTGGCCACTGTTTCACAACTTGTGGATACTATAAGCTCTTGCGCTCCTCCCTTATCTACAATGCCATAGTCCCCCTTATTCTCCAGATCATCGCAGCTTCTTATTTATGATGTAATTAAATTTTAGCTTTTCTATGGAAAGTCACTATCCGGAGCTCAAATAAAATGAACGTTTGGTTCCTATAATATGCTCTTCCAGAAGTCAAGAGAAAACAGGGTAGGTGGCTGGAGGGAGAAGAGCTCAAAAATAATGAAAATAGACAACTCAGATGAAATGTTATGGTGAGTACATAACTTCTCTGTCTGATGTTGTCAATTTTCTTTCATTCCTCAACATATGGAACAGAGGCCCCAGCTACCTGAATCCTGGTTGGACTCCAAGGAAGGATACTCCGGAGTACTGTTAAGCCAAAGGTTGGTCTTCCCCTCGAAACTAGATCCAATTTTAATGAGTAATAAAGGTATGAGAATTAGCCCAAGTTGCAGCCACACAAATATCATTCATGGAAGACCTGGATAAAAAAGCTGATGAAGTTGCCATGGACCTGGCTGGATGGGGTCTTAAAGGCTTTGGCAAGATCAGACCAAACCTTTTCTAAACAAAAGAAATCCAATCTGTCACCGGTTTTGATAAGGTTACTTTTGAAACTGGTTGACCACATCTGGTTTCTTAATAGGATACAAATAATTGATCTGATTTCCTAAATTTCTCTGATCTGTGTAGATAGAAGCATAATTGTCTGTAAACATCTAATAACGGCAAAATGTATTCACCTTTGTTTGAAAATTTTGGAAAGACTATAGGGAGGTTAACAGTTTGATTAATTTTAGATCCTGACATCACCTTAGGAAGAAATGAAGGATTGGTTCTTAAGGGCACCCTATCCTTATGAAAAATTAAATAGGGAGGCTAAGAAGATAAAGCTTGAACCTCTGAAACTCTTCTGGCTGATGTTATGGCTATCAGATAGTTTTCCAATTCAAATTTTGCAGCTGGTTCAAATGGTTTCTGAGTTTAGGGTCTGTAACATTAAATTCAGATCCCACAGTGGAGTAGGGTCCTTGAAGAGTGGTTTGAGTAGAAAGGTTCCTTTTATAAATGCCTTACAAAAACGTGAAGAAGCCAGTAGGTTCATAGGTTGGTACTAAGCTATTGGCCCTAGGGCCTATACAAGCCTAGCCATAACAATTCCCTGGCTATTTCTTCCCACACTATTTACTTTCCTGGACTCCTGTCTAGCAGGTGACTGACGTGATCCCTGGGGTGAATTTCCTTTCTCCCATCCAATCATCAAGATTCCTTTTGAAGAGGGCCAAAGAGGCGCTCTGCTTGACATGTATTGGCAGTCTATTCCAGAGTCTGGGGAGTCTCTGGCTCAGGAACATATCCCTCCAGCATGTTTTATTTATTGTGATGACAAGGTTTAGATCCCTGGAGTGTGGGGCTCTGAGGGATTGGGATTTCTTTACGTGTAGCATGTCCAACAGCTCTGGGTTTGACATGGCCTTGTATGTTAAGCAGAGATTGCCTTGGAGTAGACGATATGTGACAGAGTATAGCTGGATTTTCTTAAGGTGGTCAACATAGGGCATCTGCTTTAGGCTTGTGATTCTTTTAGTGAGGTATTTCTGCATCCTTTCCAGTTTTTGCAGTTGTCTTGAGAAGTACACACCAAATGGGGTGTTGTATTCTATAATGGGTCTAATGAGGGATGAGTTCAGTGGGACAATGACCTCCTTTTGTATTGATGAAAAGCCCTTACTGATGAAGTGTGCCACATAGAAGGATTTCTTGACTGTTGTGGCGATGTGGTTATTGAAGGTGAGACCACTGTCCACCTGTGTCCCTAAGTCCATTATCACACTTTCGGTGTTTAGTGTACTGCCACCTATGTGGTAATTCACGGGTACATGTTTTTCACAAAGGGGATAACTATACGTTTCTTGGCATTGATCTTGAGCCCATGGCTCGGGCACCAAGCATCTGTTTCTGTAAGGCCCTTTTGTAGAGTATCCACATCATTTGGGGATTCAATAATGGCTCCCAGTTTGTAGTCATCTGCAAACTTTGTTAGCCAGAGTCCATTAGTGTTGGGCTGTACTTCAGAGAAGTAGATGCCAAACAAGAGAGGTCCCAGGACTGAACCCTGAGGTACTCCACTTGTCACTTGTCTGGAGCTGGATTTGGAGTCAGCTACTTTTACAGTGTGGGTTCTGTCAGTAAGCCAGTTGGCAACCCATCGAGTGACACAGGGATTAATGCCCAGTTTAGTAAGTTTATCTATGATTCCAGAGTGGGGGATGGTGTCAATGGCCTTCGTGAGGTCCAGATAGGCTGTGTGGACTGCCTTACCCTTGTCCATGGCTCTGGAGACTGATTTGAAGAAGTCAATCAGGTTCAGGAGACAAGATTGTACCTTCACAAATCCAAACTGGGTGGGGTCCAGTGTTTTAAGGTTGCCAATGTCTTTGTTTATAAGTATAATGATAATACATTCCATGGCCTTGCAGAGCAGGCTCGTCAGACTGATGGGGCGGTAGTTCCTGGGATCCAAGGTGGATCCGCCCTTGTGGAGTGGGATATCTGTAGCTGTGCGCCATTCAGTGGGCACAAAGCCTGAGGTGATGGTATGATTAAACATGACACTTAGGTGAGGTGCCAGTTCATTTTGTAGTTCATGTAGAACACAGCCCAGGATGTCATCTGGTCCCATGGATGCTGTATTCTTACTTTTGGAGAGTGCGTTTTTTACCTGTGTGGCTGTTATTACCGGAATTTGGCAATCTTCCGGTATTGAGATGGGCCATTTAGGGGGTGAGGGGGGGGTGAAGTTGGCACTGAATCAATCTGCCAGGATATTGGCAATATCCTTGGGATCAGTATATTTAATGCCATTCTGTTGTAGCTCAGAGCAGGTCTGAGCATTGCCATTTAGATTCTTGACTTAGTTATAGAATGTCTTGTGGTTGTCTTTGGAATCTTTGGCAATTTTATTTTTGTAACTGTAGAATTATCAACTCGAATATGGAAACTGGAGATGACAGCTAACTGAGCCTTAACCATAGAATGATTAGACCCTTCATTAAAAACAGAAGCCAGGAATTTAAGAATTTTAGGTAGTGGTACTGAAAAAGGGTCCTTGTCTTGCTGCTGCACCCAAAGGACATATCTTTTCCATTTGCTCTTGTAAATTTTTCAAGTGGAAGCTTTGTGGGATGACAAAAGAATGTGGCATACCAGGGAAGACAGCTTGGGTTTTCTTGCTATCAAAGGAATTGGAGAAACCATGTGGTCAATTTCAGGCTCAAGATGCCCTTGCGAGTCATGTCTGTTGGGTGAGAGAGGAGGTCAGGAATTGGATCCAGAATCCAAGGCGGGTAAACTAGATGAGGCTATAGGAAGGGAAACTAAATTTGTCGAAGCCAGTAAGGGACAATGAGGATGACTTTGCTCTTCAATCGAGATGCTTTCTGTAGGAATTTGGGGATTAAGGGAGTTGGGGATAAGCATAGAGGAGACCTGGGGGTCAATTGTGAAGGAGAGTCTCTCTTGGTGACTCCCCAAGTGAGGGTATTAGGGCAAAGAACCTGCTGCACTTGTTGTTCAGGGGAGATGCAAATAGGTCACAGCATGGCTGGCCCCATTGGTGGAATATCATTTCAGCCACTTCTTTGTTAAGAGAACCCTCGTGAGGTAGTAGTATGGACCTGGCCAACTTGTCTGCTACCACATTGGATTTCCCCAGTATGTGCGTTGCTACGAGAAATCAGTTTGAAGAGATCACACATTGTCACACTCGCATAACTTCTCAACACAAGAGGTAAGATCTGGTTTCTCCTTGTTTGTTGATGTACCATACTACAGATATGTTGTCTGTTTGGATCACAATAGTTCCGGAAGGGAGACAGTCTTTGAGTACTGTTCTCATTTCCAGTACATTGATATGGAAGTTGGCCTCTTTGGGGGATCAAGTGCCTTGAACAGTCTTCCCCAAGAAATGCCCCCCCACCTGATCTGGGAAGTGTCAGTGGTCACTATGGATGTGGACTGAGGGAGGATGAATGGACAACCTTGTAGTTTTTGATCTGAGTGAATCCACCACCAAAGGTTCTTTTTTCCAGGCCTCAGTTATACTGATCTCGGTGGACAAAGCCTGATGTAAAATGGACTACTGCATTTCTAATGTCCACTGAAGAATTCTCATAAGATATCCTGCTAGCTGAACTAGAATTACTGATGCAGATATCGATCTGATTCCCAGGTTCTGTACAATCAGTCGGGGTGACAGGAATGAGTTTTGGATTATTCTCTTGACTTGAAAACAAATAGTTTGAATGCTTGACAAAGGGAGAGAAACTGTCATTGATGTTGTGTTGAAGAAGACCCCTATGAATTCTAACATCTGACATGGCTGAAGTTGGGATTTGTTGTGATTGATTGTAATATCTAGACTGAAACAAATCTGGAGTACATAGTCTTGAGCTGCTATCAGAAGACTCTTGGTCAAGGTGGTTATGAGTCAGTCGTGTAGATAAAAAAACACTCAGAATCCCTGCTATCTCAAGTGAGCTGCTACTACTACCATGCATTTGGTAAACATCCTGGGGGCTGTGGTGAGACCAAAGGGCAGTACTCTGAATTGGTATGACTTGCTCCCAGCTGGAAGCATAAGATATTTCCTGGACCATCTGTTCATTTGTATGTGTCGTCCTTGTGCAGAAAGGGCAAAATGGACTGAACCATGATAATTTGGAACTTGGTATTCTGAACTGATTTGTTCAGAATGCTGAGATCCAAAATTGGTCTCCAGTTCCCTGTTTTCTTTGGCACTATGAAGAATCTTGAGTAAGTTTGGGATCCTTTCTGGTTTCGGGGTGCCTCTTGAATGACTCATTTTTCTAACAGCTTTTGTATTTCCAGAGCTGCTGTTTTCCTGTGAGTGGGTAGAACATTGGGAATTTTGTTTAGTAACAGAGTGATAGGGAAATGGGAAGTATATAACTTATGGAAATAATCTTCTTCACCCAAGTATCTTTTGTAATGTCCAGCCAGAATCTCTGGTGCAGGGATAAGTGATCCCTGACTGCCTCCAGAGGTGGGCATTTGGACCTCCTTCCAGGAGCACTGATAGGGTCTGTCATAGAAAGAATCTCTGGATCCCTGGTTCTGTGGGCCTCCTCTGTCACATGGGCAGTGTCTCCCATTTGAGTTCCCCCCCTCTGTCCCTGGGGGAACTCTCTCCACGTGGATCATGGAATGGACCCTGGGATTTCCTGAATCACATTTTATAACCACCTCACTGATTCTTGGAAAAAATTCTTAGAAGAGTTGAGAAATGTACACTCACTGCAGACAGGTTCTTACCATCTTGCTTGCACCTGGAGAGTGTGCATTTCACCTTGGGGCCGAATAATGAACTTCCATCAAAAGAAGCATTGACAAAGGATGACCTGAAGGGCTCCAAAAAATCACACAGATGCATCCAAGCATGCCTCCTGATGGAAATGCCTGAACCCACTGCTCCTGACACTCATTCAGCTGTATGTGAAATAAGCCTCATGGATGAGTTTGAAGTAGACTGAAGGGTTGCTAACTGTGAAGCAATAGAAGACTCTGTTCCAGAAGTACTGGTCGCCGAGAGAGATTTTGAAAGTTCCTTGATCAAATCCCTCTGTAATCTGGTGAAGTGTGCCAAGTAATTCAGATACCTGAGTGCTAATGTTGCTGAGGCAAACACATGCTTCCCAAACCTGTCCAGTGCCCTAGACTCCCTGTTAGGGGGATGAACAGAGGCGCTCTGTTCTGCGAGTTCTTTCTTGGTGGCTGCCTCTATGATCACAGCATCCACTGGTACTCCTTTGTTCCAGAATTCTCTTCCCTTTAGTGGTGACAGGATCATATTTGGTCTCTTGGAGCTCAGCTCAACAGAATCAGGTTCCTTCCATGCTCATTGAGAGATCAAATTGACCTCATCAGTGGGTGGAGTCACCCAGGAAGTAGATGGGCCAGTACCAAATGCCTCCAGGAATAGTGATTCCTCTTGAGAAGGGTCATTGGTAATCGGTAGACCAACCACTCTTTTGTTTAAGGATGTCTAAAATGTCTCAGAATGAGACGTCATCAGGTGGTTATCTTGGGGACCCTTCCCCTTCATGAAAATCAGTATCTTCTGTGACAGACTCCTGAGAAGAGTCCAAGTGCCTCCTCTTGCACTTCCTCTTCCTAGGGACTTTTTTGGTGGGATGTTTCGGAGAAGTATTGGAAAAAACAATTATTCTCTGTTGCGCAGCCTGGGGACTTTGGACTAGCTGTCCCTGTGGAGTAGAATGTTGAGGCTCATGACAAAAAGACATCTGAGATCCACAGGGAAGATCTTAATGGGGAGGAGCCATCTGATCTCTAGCAGAGAATACTCTCTCTACTACATCGAAGGCAGAATGCCCTGGGGAGAAGGAAACTGCTGGAGCTGAGAAGGCATGCTTCTGGACTGATGTTTCCCTCTGACTCGAAGACACCCCACCTAAGGCAGGACTCCAAACCGAGCTATCAAATGCTGATCCTTCAAGTGGCAGAGATGGCTCTGACAACTTTGGAGTCGACCCCAACCCCTTGGATCTGACAACGAAGCTTCAGGTCTGACAGTCATCCTGCTCTGACACACTCGGAACCAGAAAACTCAGAGAATATATCGGATCCTTGGATCTGAAACAGACAGCACCAGGAGTCTCGGATCCAGGGGCTCTGAAATTGAAGGATGGATCAGAGAAGGAGCCAAAACTGGTGGGGTTGTACTAGTAAAGGTCTCTGGACCCATGGGGGATGGATCCAGGAGAACTTCCATCTGAACTTGTGTCGAGAGAAGTTTCTTCATCATTCTGTTCAGATCGGCTTCTGTGAGATTTCTGGATGAACAGGGAAAGGCTATGGAAGGTGATCTGAATGATGGCATCTTTCCAGGAATGGAGATGGGAGCCGAGAGTGGTAAAGGATCCAAGGAAGACGTATACCTAGTTCTAGGTAACTGTTTAAGTTCATGATGAGCTGGATCTGAAGATACAGATCTGTTGTCTGAAGACATCTGATCCAAATGCTTGTCTTTAGGATCCAAAGTTTTTCGAGTTTTCTTGAGCAGTTCCGAAGTCAGATCCAAAGAGAATTGAGAGGAACCAGCTTGCTTGGAAAGTCTCTTCTTGGCTTTCTTTCTCTCAGGTTTGGAGGGCTGAAGTCCAGCAACTGATTCTCCAGTGACCGAAGGAAGAAGACCTAGCTGGTCTATTAATGCTCTAGGGTTAAAGGCCTTACAGACAGAGCATGAAGACTGCAAGTGCTCAGGACCCAAACAATAAATGCAGACATCACAGCCATCTGATAATGAAATTTTATGCCTGCGCGTTCTACATTTTTTAAAACCTGATGTTTTATCTGCCAGTTTACCACAAATAATTTGTGGAAACAGTCCCACTTTTTGAAGTTAAAAACAATAAGAAGTTAAAGCAGAAGGGTTGAAATATACATATATAGAAATAAACTACCTTATTTATTTCTTTTTTTTATACTTTTATAGGAAAGAGGGGAAAGGAAATACCAACAAAAAGTGGTAAGAGAAAGATTACCAAGAGAAAGATTACCAATAATGCTAATGAAAAGCTACCAGTGGTAGAGATCTGAAAATGACGGGGACTACGACATTGTGGGTAAAGGGAAGAGCTTAAGAGCTTGTAAGATCCACAAGCTGCGAAACAGCAGCTGAGTCAGATCCAAGGACTGGATCTGAACTCATATGTTGAGAAATGAATGAAAACTGACAACATCAGATCTTAATATTAAACATAAAGGTAGTATTCACAGGCACCAAAAACAAATGCTTTTACAGCCTGATAAATACAAATTTTAAAGTACCAGCTAGAAACTAGATACAAACATAAGATCACATAACCATAGGAATTACAAGGCAAGGCAGTCCTGAGACCATTTTCCCCTTGAAAATACCCAACCTTATGATGTATTTCCTGCTTCTAGGAAGGTGAAGCAGGTGAGACCTGAGAAGAATTTGCAGATGTCCAAATGTACATCTAATTGTCAAGGGACAGTAAATATGCAAATATTTGCTATTAAACCTGACAGCATAGTTCAGAAACATATAAAACAGATGCTCTCTGCCATGTGAACACCTATTCTGAATGCCAGGAATTGCCAGTGTGCAGGATGGTGGAATGTCTATGCCAGCAGCAAGTGTAGCAGAACAGCACATGTTAATAGTTACTATCAGAGTCAGTGCTCATAATGTGGTGTGTTGCAGAATCCCATGCCACTACAGATGTTACCATAACCTTCTAACTTACTACCTACCACCTGGCTGACCAGCAGATTGTGGATGACTTCTGTGTAGGCAGGGATACCACATGGGAGCCTGTTGAATTTTCACTCACATGAGTAATCAAGTGGGTGTGCAATGACAGCCTATCTTAGCAAGAAGTAAAGTATGTGTTATTTTAAACATCCTAGTTCCTGGGACCTTTCAGTGATCAATAAATTTCACTGGCATCACACTTGTGTATCCTGCACTAGTTCCTTGATATTATGTTGCAGCATGTAGAGGAAAGTATATGGTTCCCAAGGACTGTGGAGGGGAAGCCACAACAACACAGGTAGTTTACAACATTTCCACTTTTTCTGCAGTCCTGCGAGCCATTGATTATGCTCATATTGCTTTAAAGGGCCCCATATGGTCTACAAGCTGTTGAATACATCAACAGGAAGGGCTTCCACTACTTTAACTGCCGTGTAGCTTGCAATGTTCAAGATAAAATCTATAGTATTTTCGTGCATCACACAAGTAGTTTCTATGATTCTCATACCTGGAAAGCATCTAACCTGCATGCAGAGACACACTATGTGGTCTTATATGCTCTCAATCAACTTTAGTGATGCTTCTGCTTCCTTGATACAGCTGAAGAGTCACTGCAGCATACTGCAGTATTAACAAGAGACCAGTAGTCAGGTATTTGTAGTTTGCAGCATGTTGCTTAACATGTTTATAGTGAAACAGCTTCAGCAGCATAGAAAGATCGCACAACGACACATCATAACTGTTGGAGCAGTGGTCGAGGTGCAAGGCAGCCAGTGTGAAGCACAGGTAAGTACAGTATATTATGGCACTGGTAAAGAGGAACTATCTGGTTCTCAACAATAGCAATTGCACAGAAAATACTGAATAGAATGACACATGCATAATTAAACAAACTATGCAATACAGTGCAAGGACTGCCCATGCTGTACATTAAACATTGAGCACTTGAGTTGACAAACCACTAAGACGTAGAGGTGCTGGAGGTACTGGAAAAAATATCCAATTCGAACGTATGAGAGTGAAGATAAAATGTATATAACGTTTATTAGAAACAAAAGTCACGTTAAACACTAAACAGCGTTTTTCGTTCCAACAGTGTCGGAACTTCCTCAGACAACAACTTCCCTTGTTACAACTTCATTTATAGGAGTTCACAACTGTCAGCAGTTAGTTATTTAAAAGTAAATGATCACTTTGTATTTAAAGGACCAAGTACATTGTAAATTATATTGTGGTGTTATTTCCAAAATAGTACAGAACTCCACAAATGCTCCAGAGTGAACCCCAATATAGTGACGGAATAAAGTAATAAACCAATCGATTCCGTTAATAGTAAAGTGCTTTCAGATTGTTCTAATAAATAAGTCATAAGTATACTTTAAAAATATCAACAATCTAATTAAAATGTGGGATGTGTCCACCCAAAATATGTATTGTAAGACATATATGTAACATAATAAAATTAACTACACACATAATACCTAAATGTAAACACAACAGTTAATGTAATAAAATTTATCTTGATGTTTAGGTATTTCTATTTATATTTGTTTTAAAATATAAAAAATTAAAAATATGTATATATATATTTAATTATTAATTTAACAGTGTCTATAAATTAATATATATAAAAATCACCTTAATAAATTTTTAATTTTAAGAATACATGCAATCGAACAATACTCATTAAGACCTGGATCACTACAGGCCATTAAACGTAGCTGCCATTTTAGTTCATTTCTCTCAAGTTCCAGTTTTAATAAGTTATCGTTGACAAAAAACTGTTCTTCAGATTCTTTCATGATCTGGTTAATTACCATAAATTTAAATGTGTGGCCTGAGTTTTTTGCACAATGTCTAGCCAAGGCATTTTCATCTTTATTTTTCGCAATGGCATAGTTGTGCTCATATATCCTATCACACAATCGTCTATCTGTTTTGCCCACATAGAATGACGGGCACTTTGTACACTGTGCTAGATAGACTATTGCTCTAGAATTACAATTGTATAATTCATTGACGTAAAAAGTTTCATTTCTAATGGAAATACTTAAACAGATGTGTGAAAGAAAAAATTGTTCCAAAGGGCTTGAGACACTACTCCTATCCGACTGGCCTTGAATACGGGTCAGACTTTTTTAATGAACTAATTACGTTGTATAATAATCATGGCTTAGAAATAATACAATGTATGATTAAACATTACAAGGTTTCCCTTGAAGTTTTAACTAATGAAGTCACCTTATTGGAACAAGAAATTAAAGTTGACTCGGATTATAATAGATACAAATATGAATATGATAGAAGTCTGAAAAGCATAGCACAACAAATGGTTAAATTAAAGGGAAACAAAATCAAAAAACTACAAAGGGACCTTAAAGCATATAGTGAAGGGGAAGCATTCCCTAAACCACCTAGTACACACAACCCTTCACATAACCCTAATGGCAACTCTTATCAAACAACACCAAAAGGAAAAGGAAAACGTTTACCATCCAGAAATGTCACTATGACTAAAAGTAACGCTCTTGCAACAACTTCTAGTAACATAGACATAGAAGATGAGACCTTTGAGGATGAAACAAGTGAACTTGGATCTGGTCAACCCTTTCAACAGGTTAATAATGCAAAGCAAAACCAAGCCCCCCAAAAAAACTACAAGGGGGGAGGGGGAACAATTGGTCAATGAACTCAATACAAGGACCCAAACGGAGGTACAATACCAGGAGCAACAACAAGTACCCGGGCTAAAACTTTATGAAACATTATTGAACATCAAAAAAGACTTTACAATCTATAACTACACTGAGTGTAAAATTGACCCCAGCTTGGTGGAACTTTTTGCTAAAGGAATGACCTTTGTACCTTCAAGAAGTTGTGATATTTCAGAGCTGATTATTGACTTTAAATTATTTATACGCAAGCTCAACCTAAACATTTTATTTGGTAACAACAGTTACAATACAAATGAATTGAGGATAGCTAGCACATTTAACCCACCTCAAAATGACGTACTTAATATGTTCGAACACCTTTGTACTAGTGAATTTAGAGATTTAATGAAATACCCTGGTAAGAAGAGTACTGAGTTCAACATGTCAGAAGAAGAAAAAACACTGCTAACCTTAATTAGACAACTACCTTTGAGGCTTATGAAGCCAGACAAGGGTGGGGGGCTAGCAGTGTTTTACAATGGAGATTACTCCAACATTATGTGCTCAGTTTTAGAAAGTGACACCTATGAGGCGACAAGTAGGAATGAATTAAACCAAGCATACAATAGAATTAGAATGTTTCTCAGTGATCTATATACTGATGGCATTATTGACATAAAACAGTATGCATATGTAACAATGATGGCACCAAGGATCCCAAAAATCTTTGGGATACCAAAGTTACATAAAAACTTACTAGATCCACCTTTTAGAGCATTGGTGGACGCAAGACAGTCCATCACATATCCATGTGCAAAACTAGTGGACTCCATACTAAAGAAATATGTAGAGTTGGAAATTCAAATTCTTAAAGATTCGTGGTCTTTTTTAGAAAGTATGCAGGCCACAACTTTCAATAAAACAGCGAATCTTTTAACTGTGGACATTTGTGATTTATATTCATGTATACCACATGATTTAGGAACTGAGTGGGTAGTTGACTTTATTAGAGCTAAAGGGGCACATGACAACGAATGCATTCTAGTTGAGCAACTCCTAGACATCATTTTAAAAAACAACTTTGTCTCTTTTGAAGGCAAGTTGTTTAAACAACAAATAGGAGTAGCTATGGGCTCTCCAGTGGGTTCAAGTTTTGCAAACTTGGTGTTAGCCCATTGGGAAAACAGCTATATCCTTAGTAGCCATTGGATGAACAAGATACTCTGCTATAAAAGATTTTTGGATGATATTTTTATCATCATAAATGGAGATGAACATGTTGCAGATGAATTGGTGAATTATTTTAATTCAACCACTACCTTCCTAAAATTTACAAAAAATTTTCAAGAAACATTGATTAATTTCTTAGACGTTTATTTAAATAAAAGCACAGATAAATACACGGCAAAGATTTTTAGGAAGGAAACATACTGCAACAGTTACTTACATTTTACGAGCATGCACCCCTACCATCAGAAGAAATCTGTTGTCAAAGGACAACTAGTTAGGGCAGCAAGGATGGTTACCTTAAATGAGGATTTTGAGGAAGAATGTGCATTCTTATATAATATGTTTACAAACAGAGGCTACCCTAACTCATTCTTGCATGAAAAATTTCAAGAAGTCACTGAGAAAAGAAACAGGGGAATATATAAACCCATATTGAATACTGTTGTAGTATCAAACAACTCACCTATGGGTGACACTAGTACAAATCTCATTGACCACGCAGATCTTAACACTACATCTATAGTGGAACAAGGCTTGAATGATGTAGTAGAATATAACCAGGACTTCACTATAGCCTTTACATTCACTTACTGCATAGAAGCGTTGAATATAGGCAGAATAGTGAAAAAATACTGGCGGTTTTTATCCCTAGACAAACATTTATCAAACATTTTTAACTTTGGACCCATTATTTCATACAGAAAGGGTCACAACTTGAAAAAGTTACTTGAAACCAAACCCAAAGTTAAAAAAGTCAGAAGAGGTACTAAGAAGTGTGGGTGTTGCAACTATTGTTCATACATAGAAACATCTGATAAGTTTACCATTAGAAATGAAACTTTTTACGTCAATGAATTATACAATTGTAATTCTAGAGCAATAGTCTATCTAGCACAGTGTACAAAGTGCCCGTCATTCTATGTGGGCAAAACAGATAGACGATTGCGTGATAGGATATATGAGCACAACTATGCCATTGCGAAAAATAAAGATGAAAATGCCTTGGCTAGACATTGTGCAAAAAACTCAGGCCACATATTTAAATTTATGGTAATTAACCAGATCATGAAAGAATCTGAAGAACAGTTTTTTGTCAACGATAACTTATTAAAACTGGAACTTGAGAGAAATTAACTAAAATGGCAGCTACGTTTAATGGCCTGTAGTGATCCAGGTCTTAATGAGTATTGTTCGATTGCATGTATTCTTAAAATTAAAAATTTATTAAGGTGATTTTTATATATATTAATTTATAGACACTGTTAAATTAATAATTAAATATATATATATATATATATACATATTTTTAATTTTTTATATTTTAAAACAAATATAAATAGAAATACCTAAACATCAAGATAAATTTTATTACATTAACTGTTGTGTTTACATTTAGGTATTATGTGTGTAGTTAATTTTATTATGTTACATATATGTCTTACAATACATATTTTGGGTGGACACATCCCACATTTTAATTAGATTGTTGATATTTTTAAAGTATACTTATGACTTATTTATTAGAACAATCTGAAAGCACTTTACTATTAACGGAATCGATTGGTTTATTTCTTTATTCCGTCACTATATTGGGGTTCACTCTGGAGCATTTGTGGAGTTCTGTACTATTTTGGAAATAACACCACAATATAATTTACAATGTACTTGGTCCTTTAAATACAAAGTGATCATTTACTTTTAAATAACTAACTGCTGACAGTTGTGAACTCCTATAAATGAAGTTGTAACAAGGGAAGTTGTTGTCTGAGGAAGTTCCGACACTGTTGGAACGAAAAACGCTGTTTAGTGTTTAACGTGACTTTTGTTTCTAATAAATGTTATATACATTTTATATTCACTCTCATACGTTCGAATTGGATATTTTTTCCAGTACCTCCAGCACCTCTACGTCTTAGTGGTTTGTCAACTCAAGTGCTCAGTGCGTATTATTTTGGTTCCTGGTTTCCTAAGTTGTGTACATTAAACATTACCTTATCTGCACAGGTTAGGGGGTAGGCAGGCAACAGTCATCATCATCATCATCATTTGCCCAGATGGGAGGGGCACAGTGGAAAGTGACAGCACTGCTGTTATCTGGGCCAATTTTATGGGAAGTGGATATGACAGACACACAATCTGGTACTAAGCTGTTGGGAGTCAGGGACTACGTTCTCCAGTGGTATGGTGCAACTGCCATGTCAAAAATGTTGGCAGTGCATACTGTGGTGTCCTGGGGGTCTCAAGGCATAATGTGTTCCATGGAACAGATGGTGTAGAGCTTCAGGAGCATATGTTTACACAGTGTTGGGTGCCCTTAAATATATATATATATATATATATATATATATATATGGAGCCCATGCCCACAGAGCATACTGACTACAGGAGCAAAAGCATGCAATCTGTTGATGTGTCCCAGGGATGCAGTCTAAGGAGCTTTGGTGGCCATGTATATGAGACTGGCCAAGGCCAGGTACAGAGGCCTCTGTGGCAAGAGCTGACAGTAATGCTGTCTAAGAAATAGGCTGTGTTATCTGGGTGTGCCTAGCATGCAACTGGCCACTTCACTTTCAGACTTTTTCATGGCTATGGACAGCAGGACCTGCACAGGAAGACCAGTGGACTCTTACTATCTACCTCACTTATGCACCAATGGATGCAGTGTTAGCTACCAATGGCCTCACTATCACCATCTGTTCACTGTCAGTATACCCTGTGTCACTGTGCAGGTGCTTAATGTCATCCTGAAGGCCATGCACATGTTGTACATTGCTCCACAGGCCATGAAGCACAGTCACCCTCTCCACAATGGTGTAAGTAGCAGCTACCTGTGCCTAGATCACTAACCTTCACATATTCTGATTAAGATAAAATGTTGAACTCACTTCATGAACAGACCACCATGCCTCACCTCTGTGTGAAAATCCTGCTTACCACTTATGAACCTAGAGTTACAGTCTGCAGCTACATAAGATCCTCACATGTGGGGGATATATGTGAGCCCTCCAAGATTAGTAATGCTGACAGCGCCACTGTGTCATCAGACACTGCAAAGTGTATGTTGCTATCATCATCATTATTATCCACAGGTGATCTGCTGACATCAGGCATGTGCTGTCTCATTGTGGTAGACCCTCCCCCAATAAATCCTGTTAAAGCATAAAAATGAGATACCCATCCCAGCACTGAAATAAATGGCTACCCTGCTAGAGGGATGCCTAGTGCTACACAACAGAATCTGTGAATACCACAAGGATACCTACATATCTTTTTATGCAAGGTGTTGCAGTTGCAGAACAGTCCTACCTGGAAGACAGATATGCAGAAGCCTGTTGCTGAATAAGTCTTTCCACACAGGCAATACACAATACAAATTGATAATATAAAAGCTAATACTAACTTGGTACATCACTTGTAGAGATTCAAGCACTCCCATCCAAGACAGGGACACCAGCAATTTCTCCACCTCTGTTAGCCACCTCCATCTTGTTGCTCCAGCTTCTGTGGTGAACATGTCCTTGGCAATGTCCCATGTATTGTTACTGACATGCAATATCATACTGGTTACCCTTTGCAGACCAGGATATAGAGTCATGTTATGGCTACTGTTAAGAGGTTGCTTATTACCGTCAGTCTTCAGTAAATCCAATGAGACACAAAGCAGTTTGAGGCAAGACATTTATTTTTCAGAATAGATTGGCAGCAAATGTAAACTAAGCAATTTCTCCACCTCTGTTAGCCACCTCCATCTTGTTGCTCCAGCTTCTGGGGTGAACATGTCCTTGGCAATGTCCCATGTATTGTTACTGACATGCAATATCATACTGGTTACCCTTTGCAGACCAGGATATAGAGTCATGTTATGGCTACTGTTAAGAGGTTGCTTATTACCGTCAATCTTCAGTAAATCCAATGAGACACAAAGCAGTTTGAGGCAAGACATTTATTTTTCAGAATAGATTGGCAGCAAATGTAAACTAGGCTACATAACATGGTAGAGACGTACAGGCTTTTTGCACATGAAGAAGTGTTCTGGAAAATACCTTCCAATTATAATTCACCTCTTTGACTGACAGCAGAAATATGCAATCATTATTCAAACTGCTGAAATGTGTTGCACTTCAGTGTTTTCTCATTACCATCCTGGTTTTCATGACTTCATATATGCAGGTCACAAACAGACTGCCATTACAGAACATGTATCAAGACAAGATCAAACTATAATATTCCTTTGTTTTATAAAAAAGCAATACTGTGAGCCTTATCTAGCTTGCAACATACAGTTGCTATAGCCATGCCTTTCAGAATGCAAACATGTTTCTAGTCTGAAGTACAGAAATCTATTTTGCCAGTTGTAATGTACGAAATAATTCTACTAGAGAAAATCCATTTTGACATTCATGTTTTTTTATATTGCAGTATTATATTCAACAGCTATATACAGCACTGGTGTCTTATTCTATACCTCGCTGAACTTGCTCACAAAAAGGCTTTTCTGCATTACCTTTGGCCAGACTGCATGTGCCATGTGTGTGGAGGGCCTACAGTATCACCTTAGTGTCCTGGGTGGTGAACTTTTCCAATGATTGCCTTTTTCAAGAGTCAATGATAGAATGTGCACATCTGTGGCTTGAACAAGTTGGTCAGAGTACCTGCATGGTTGTACGTGGATGTCCCACAAGAGTTGATGCTGCCCACCAAACTCATATGGTGTTCACTCAATTGTCCATTTTGCGCTGTGATATTTCCCCTCCTTTTCCATACTAACTGCAGCCACAAGATTGAAATTACATCACTACGTGCATTAGCATATCAAAATTCTGTAATATACTACATACCTTTTTATCACACTGAATAATATGCACTGCTATGGCTCGCCCAATGAACAAGGGACATTGTGTTTTGTTTGTCATGCCCTGTCATATATGCACATTGCCAATGGTGTGCCCTCAATGTTTAGGTCAGTCTCATGACATTGTACTGTGTTCCCCACACAAAAATATACTATTTCTCCTGCTGCTGTCAATCACCATGAGCGTTTAGTAAAGTGCAAGGTTAAATTACCAGGTGTTTTGTCTTCCTTAAATATGCTAATTTCAAAGTCAAATGTCCTAATGCAGAAAACGTTTGATTTCATAGTTGCTCTTCTCTTTTAAGAAGGTGCTGCCCCTTTATATTGCAGTAACTGCAGTAATTTAGGCCTCACAGTATGGTAGTTATGTTAATGACAGAATTTACTGCAGATTTCTTTGAATCTAAGCAGCAATTTCAGAGCTTACATAGAGTACCATGAAGCATAAAACCAACATGCACTTTATAATAATGTCACTAGAACAGGTCAAGTTTAATAAGTTTAAGCACTTTTGTCCCTTAAGTTAATGGACGTATTCTGAAACAGTTTTAAAACAATTCCCAAATACTTGTATATGCATGCAAAAAGATCAGATGACAAAATCAGTCACATGAACACAATCACGTTTCCATATGCATAATCAAGCCATTATATTTAAATGCAACTGTTTGACCAGGTTTAAATGATAGGATGTTTTAAGACTTACAGTGGTGAATTTATAATCTGCATAACAATGCATCTGTATTTTTATCATTATTGTTTTTTTATTTTGTAATATTACATTGTACAGTATTTAGTAAAGTTTTTTTAGAAACACTTGATAGTACAACATGATGGCCTTTTGCAAAAGGATGAGGCATGCCATAACCTTACCAGGATAGTGAGCGATGACACTGATATAATCTGTTCTGGTGGGAAGTGCAGGAATTGGTATAGTGACTTGCAGTGCATCATCCTGACCTGCTTAGTCAATAGCAAGTAAAGGTTACTGACAGACAGACAGAACATTTTTTCCTTTTCTTTTCACAGGCCCAGCACTATGCTAAGTTCTTCCTGCTTTGCCTTATAGTGGATGAGCTGCAAATACAGGATGTGAAAGGACATTACCAGAGGTAAGACTATTTCTTTTGGTAGCAGACGGCAAATGCCATATACACTACTATACTACAGAGTTGTAACAACTTACATGTAACATATATGCATATCAATGTGTTAACTTTTTGTTTTCCTTCTGCAGGTCCAGCAGAGGTCATCTCAGCCTTTGCTTGTTGATGCTTCTGGCAGTTAGTCACCAGGCCTTATTCTCAGCAGGGGGAATTGAGGTCATATTGCTGAATGCAACCTGTTGAGCTCACTCATGGCTTCTGTAGCCATTACTTAGGAGAGGAGTGGAGGTTCTTCTTCTGAAAGTGGCCCAGAGAGGTCCTCTGTAGTCTTTTAGTATCAACTGCATAGACTTCTGAGGTCTGAGGAACATAGACAGCTGGGCATCAAACTCACAACAGTGGAGTCACTCCTGACATTCCTGGTTGAGGCATATGAATGTCAGGTCCTGAACAATGTGCCATCACAGGCATGGCTTGCATATAACATCAATCACAGAGGTGATTGATACCCATGTGGCATCTATCATATTACCTGTCCTATTCCCATCTATACATTCCTCCACCTTGCTTGTCACATCATATATCTTGTTTCCTGTCCAGTCCTCCACATCACCAAGTATCTGCCCTCTGTCAGTCTGTGTCCACCGTTTCCACACCTTTAGTGTCAATAACACTCACGCTTGTCTGTTTTGGTGATTTCCATTTATTTGTGTGTGCTACTGAAACCTTCACTCCTCCCTCTGTGCCTCTCAAAACTATTTCTTACTACCTTCCTCAACTATTACCCTTCTACTTATATGAAAAATAGTGACCCTTCTGATTAAAAAAATAATCCCTTCTTCCCAGTTTTCCTTTCCTTATGGTTACCTTTGTGCAGTTCCCCCTGCTTGATAGTCTCCATTTTATAATTTTCTTATCCATCTCTCTTTTTCTCCCAATTTATATGATGAACTGGGTTGGCACTTTGCTGTACTGGCCTTGCTTGGCCTCTTTGCCCATGCAAATGTGACTGCAATGAGCTGCTACACTGCATGCTTGAGCATACTTAGTCATAAGCACATTTGGGCACCTTATATGCTTTTAATGTGATATCAGCCTTTTTCCATTGTAATCACATGCATTTTGCTAGTACAACTCCTCCAATGATCCTTTTCAATGTCAGTTGTCTCTGTAACGTGGTCATAACATGATTTACTGTTCCCTCCTTTTCTCTGACTACAGGTGCTATGCAAGCCTTGACACATATCTAAGTTGCTATGAGCCACATCATTGCACAGGCTTGATATTTAATGCTGCACAACTGCAAAGTACTTGTCTTTGAAACCCAACCACAATATGAGAGAATTTGCTATTAAATAGACATGTGAAGCAGAATATAGTAATGGGGTAAAATCTACCAAATAAAAATAAAATTAGATACTTATCAAAATAATAAATCTTTAAGGGGTGGCCACTTTAAAGGTAAATCATAGGATTACTTACATTTGTCAAATATATCCATCAGCACTACATTCATCAAACCGAGCTGATCAACCATCCAACTTATTGCAGCAGCATACAACTGAATGCATGTGTGTGTGTGTGTCTCTCTCTCTCTTTATATATATATATATATATATATATATATATATATATATATATACTCACACATGTACACACAAACACTCTACTATTTACGAATAATTTCCATACTGCATTTGTTGCAGTTGGATTCATGATCGCAGGTTTCCCCCACCATTATGCACGTTTAATAGCTGCAGTTAGTCCTATGTGAAGGCTTCTAGTCAGTAATATACTGTAGCCTTACCAACATATGGCCCTGAAAGCTCAACCCCCCCTCCCCTTACGTCATATCCTCCACATGTTTGTCATTGTATGCGATGGATCTTTCTAAAACCACAGGAAAGCAAAGCATGTACATCACAACATCTACCTCAGAGTGACTGATATTCATCAGAGGCTTTTGTTCTTCTTGCTGAAGTATTTTACCAGGCACAACTCTTTCCTAAACTCTATGAATCCTTCCTTAATTTTGTAAAGATGCAAGTCAACACAATCTCTATTGAAATTCATCTATTACACAGTCAAATAATATTGAACAGGGTTATGCAAATTGCCACTGATGCTTTATATCATGCTAACCAGGGCCATTTAGCATGGCAGTTATGCTAACAAGACTACTTAATATCACTTCTTCTGAATCTTTGCCATAGATCAAAGCTGGTGGTAGCTGTGCATGTCTCTGTAACCATGTGGCATGTGACCACTCTACTTGTGCCTATGGCATTTATAATCATGCAGAGCCATGGTGCAGATCTATACAAATTGTTATTTCTAAGGAACAGTGCTAGGGAGGACAGAGAAGTACCACACTGCAGTGAAGTGCTGCTTTACATGACTCCTGATCTAAAAACATCTGCCCATGCACTAAGGGATATAGTTTTGCTCCTCAAGCAGAACTGAATGAATGGCAGTAACTACTTCAGTAGAAATTACTGGTGCACTTTTCACAGAATGAAGATGTAGCTGAAATGAAAAACAATTTGGAAAGGTGAGAAGACCTGAAGGCAATACTTGTTTTTATAGGAAATGGTGGAAAATCAACAGTCATTTACACATCAGTAAAAGACCTGCATTAGTCTGTGCTTGAGAATAGGGACTGCTGAAAGAAACTTGCCAGATTATTCATGCTTTAAGCTTAAAAGTAATAACTAATTACTGTGCATTATAGATTGCATATAAGATAGGTTATTAAATGCAAAATCTGGCTGGCTAAATGGGCTTCTTTTATTAGTGATAAAATGCTACCACTATAAAATGATCTGCTCAACAAACAAATAACTATGAACTTCTCATAATTAAGTTAGCTTATAAAATATAGATCAAAAAACAAAAATACCTCTAGCTCTAGAATGAAAAAGAGTCTACAAAATAATATAAGAATATATTCTGCACAAGAAATCTGTTTTTGTAAAATTAAAATAATTACAAAAGGGGGGCATATTTAATGCCACATTACTTGTGGTGTAGACTAAACATATTGGATGTACTGTGTGCATATCTGCAAATACAGAAACATGCATATAAGCAGTGCATCTAAAAGAAGTCTCCACTGCTTTAAGTCTTCATTGCCCTGAAAGATAACAAGGAAATCATTAAATAATGAAGTTATTAATAGGTTGAGAATATAAAACTAATACTCACTGTCTGCCCATGGGTAATGCAAGAATTACTCATTCCTGGTGAAATTTACTGAATTAGGCTTTAACTTATGGGTAAATCATGCTGGTTAAATCCTGCATCACTCGTGGTTGTATGATTATTAATAGTCTTGAAGACTCTCTAGAAGTATGAGCAAAGTACTTTAGATAAAACTGGAAGTGGTGTTTAAGAGAAAAATTGCAAAGATATGTGGCAAAACAGTAGAAGACTCGACTCTTTGAAAGGGCTATAATTTACACAGAAAACAGTAAGGGATGCCAAATATTGTAGGCAGTGGAGACAAAAGTAAATAAACTAGGAGTGATAATCACTAGAGGGTCTTCTTCTGGCTTTTTCCTAGTTAGGGGTCACCACAGCAGATCGCCTGTCCGCTCATGATTGGCAGTGGAGTTTTTTACGGTGTCGAGTTACCAGCCCGGCACCCAATTTTCCACGGAAGGCACACACATGCACGCACTCACTCATGCCTAGGGCCAATTTAGAGTATCCAATCCACCTACAGCATGTCTTTGGGACGTGGGAGGAAACCGGAGCACCCAGAAGAAAACCACACAAACACAGGGAGGACATGCAGAGTCTGCACAGATGGCATCCCAGCCGAGGATCGAACTGGAGAACCTCTTGCTGTGAGGCGGCAACGCTAACCGCTGCACCACCGCGGCCACCCAATAATCACTAGAGGGTACGCAAATGAATATAGTTAATTTCCTTCATTAACTGGTGCTTGTGAGTGAATGAACTAATGAAAAACATTGCATTCTCTTCCTGAGGGGGGAAGAAACTCTTTTAAGAAAAAAATATGTACATGACTTAAGGTCTGAGTAAACTCCACAAGCTTCAGAAAATAATTAAACTTTTGTAAAGATTTTATGATGTGGTACAGCAAATGTGATGTATGGATCAAAACTGGATATTACAGCACCAGAAGAACTATTTCAATGCCAGTCTATTCGAATATGACTCTTTATTGTACACTATACAGATGAACCATATGTATGAAAGAATCCATGAAATTAAATACAAAATCAAAAGCAACAGAAAGTCAAACACTACAAATGTAAATTAAACACTAAAACATTTGACCCCTAACTAGATTACCTGTACTGAACTAATTTCCCTGTCCAAAGAGATTCCTGAATCAGTCCTCCCTTGCTGCATGAAAGAAAAAAGAAAACATCATCATCATGAATTATGCAGCGAAATACATTAGGAAAATATAGTGCCTTAATAGTTCTATCTAATAAATATGGTGAACTACCTTATGCAGTGTGTTTTGCTTTTAAAACAGTAACTCTCCCTGCTCATAATGCATCATGTCATAACTGCATCATCATCAAGTTATTTGAGTACTAAATAGCTGCTTTAAAATTATGGCAAAATTGAAGAAGGATGCTTTAAACATCTGCAGTAAACAGCTATGTACCTAAATTAAGAAAATAAAACTCCAGTCTCTGTATGACTAAAATGTTGGTCTTCTTTTTATAATCAAGTATTACTCAGATTCAGAGTATATAAGGAGACATCATACACCAGCTTTGTTGTGATGGTGATACATGATATGGAAATGCTTCATTATAATATGTTCATGACAAAATGGGCAAATTAGAAAGTCAGCACTATAACATAAGTTGGACTGATTGGCTAGGCTTATAATTGCCCTTGTGGTCATTAGCCTTGTATATACCTATGAACCTATGAATGATGACTCTTTCCATCAGCATGATACAAATGACATCATTGTTTGGGGGGGGGGCTTCAAACGTATTGGTAGCAGCCATATAACTAATGCCTAGTCTTTAAAATGATGCATGCCTAAGACAGTCAGGTACAGGTCAGCCAAAATGAAAAGAACATGCCAAAAGATGTAATGAAAAATGCAAGCATCACTAGTAAAATAAAATCCAGATCAGCAACACTTTCTAGTTTTTATACAGTTCTGTAGGATGAAAAAAAGCATTTCTCAGAATTTTGCATTTATTTTCATTCATGACATTATAGAGAGCTAACTACATGATCAAGAGAATTGTATGTTTTCTGCTGGTGTCAAACATTTTTATTTTGCAGAAAGCACAAGCAGCCTGTTTAGAGTGACAACTATTCTATAACTGCAGAACAGTAGAAGGCTTTCATATGCAACATATTAATTGTTTGACTCCTGAAACCAACAATGAGTCCTTTCCTCTCCCACAGAGAAAGTTCTGCTGCTAATGACAATAATAAAACCAACCAACACAAACACCAGTGTCGTTCGTCTAGGCAGGATAAAATACATGAGTCTTTGTGGGTTCTGTTCAAACAGCTTTATTATGTACAAACACATCAGGACTGAGGCTTAATTACTTTAACTTAGGTAAACATAAGCAAACTAGCTATTACACTCATACATGCTCACTCTCTGGCTGCACTCGCAAAATGGCACTGAAGCTAGCATGTGCTGGCTATTGATATGTACATGCCGACCTTGAAATGCTTAACAGTACAACATACACACTATTCTACATCTTCCCTCTTTGAGAAATAGGTCATGCAGTGTTGACAACATTAATTGACATGTAATCAATACAAATAATTCTTCGTCATGCAATTATACAGAACTAAATACATTTAAACACATATGTTCAGGTTGCTGTATATTTCACACTAGGTCTGGAGATACAACCAAATCGTGTGACATAGAAATCAGAATCAGGTCTAGCAACTGGGACTGCCTCTGCTGAATGTTCAACTTTAGGGACATCAGGAACATCATCAGGAATGGAAGTAGAAGTTAAGGCATGTTCTGCAATAGAAATATTGTCTGAATTGCTCTGAGATCTAAAGTCTTTATCACAGGAACAATGTTGCAATATCGATTCTGGTACAGGAAGATGTCTGTGATTTCTCCTGTACATCACACCATCAGATTCTATGAAGTAGGATCTCGGCTAGGTACGTTTTCTTGACCAATCTGGTCGAAACCTTTTGCCATTTGTATCCTCACCATCTCTCCTTTCAACAGACAAAGAAATCTGCTTGATTATCATAACTGGACTTCTGGAAAGAATGCTTTCAGAATAATTGGGCTCTAATTGTCCTGTTGTTCTTATCTTTAGGCTTCAGCAAACTGGAACTAATAGGTGGTGGTGTTCTGGTTTGCCTAGACGGAAGTCTTTCAGCAAGTGAGCCAAGTATATTATCACGGTGTATGTTTCTGAGATTAAGTAAACTCAAAAAGATATCAGTATTATCACACTTTGACCTCTCAAGTAATTGCTTTGCACTCTGTACTGCACGTTCAGCTAGTCCATTTGACTGTGGATGTTCTGGACTTCTAGTGTCCCATTCTTTTGCAAATTTCTGAAACAACTGACTAGTAAATCGAGTACCATTGTCAGAAACAATTTTGTGTGGAATACCATGGACTGAGAAATGATGTTTCAACTTGGTGATAACAGTACTGGACATTAGGTTAGGTAGTAAATCAATCTCAAACCAGTTTGAATAAGAGTCTACCAACACTAAGTAATGCTGATTATTCCACTCAAATATATCAGTGGCTACTGTTGACCAAGGTAGCTCAGGAACTTGACTTAGCTGAAGTGGTTCTTTTTGCAAATGCGGTTTAGTACTATTGCATACTGAACAAGAAGAAAGTACTTTATCAATGTCTTTTACTAGAGAAGGCCAAAATACTAGTTCTTTTGTCCTTCTTTTGGTAGATTCAGAACCTGAGTTACCACAATGTAAAATCTGGATATATTCATGTTGTAAGGAAGAAGGAACAAGAATTTTAGGACCGTTGAAAATAATGCCATCTTCCATCAACATTTCATCTCGGAAAGGAAAATAAGTTTGCATTTCAGGTGGTACACTAGACTTCTTTGATGGTCATCCAACATTAATGTAGTGATTGAGATTTTGCAAAATTGGATCAGTCTCTGTATGATCTCTCAGCTCATCAAGTCTCCTGCTAGAAAAATTATTGACTTCCATGATGTCAAAGTCAAAATTCTTTGCAGGAAGCTGTTTCATTGTATTTCTGGGCGATGTGGATAAGCTATCAGCCAGATAAAGAAGTTTGCCTTTTGTATAGACCATTTTTAAGTTGTACTTTTGTAATTTGAGCATCATTCTTTGTAATCTTGCAGGAGCTGAATGCATGGGGTTATTCAGAATAATAACTAGAGGCTGGTGATCAGTTTCAATCTGAATTTCTCGACCATGGATATAATCATGACACTTTGAATATGCAAATACTATTGCCAAAAGTTCTTTCTCAATTTGAGCATTCTGCATTTCAGTTTGGGTAAGAGTTCTAGATGCACAGGCTACTGTTCTGCTCTCTTGAAGAATAACTGTGCCAAGACCAAATTTTGAAGCATCACAGCAAAGAGTTACTCGTTTATTGACATCATAGAATTGTAATGTAAGTGGTGTGGCAATTTTCTGCTTAAGGTCTTTAAATGGCTTCTGGTGCTGTTTCAACCAAGACCATGTAACATTTTTGCATGTCAGCTCTCTTAAAGGTGCTGTCAACAAATCTGAAGTCTGGTGTAAACTTGCCTAAATAGTTGACCATACCAAGAAAACGTTGTCAAGCCTGAACATTATCTAGTGCTGGCATCTCAAGAATGGCTGCTTGCTTGGACAGGTCTGGTCTCAAGCCAGTGCTAGTGAATAAATGACCGACATTATGTAACTTCTGGAAGTCTGAATTTGCACTTCAGAGGACTGAGCTTTAAGTTCACTTCATGTGCTCTGTCTAGAACTTTCTCAAAATTTCTGACATGCTCTGCTTCACCATGGCCTTCAACCAATAAATCATCTACTATTATGGCTCAAGGATAACCTGAAAAAATTTGCTCCATTGTACATTGGAAGACTTTACTTGCAAAATTTATTCCAAATGGCATCCCGAGAAATCTATACCTGTCAAATAGGGTACTGAAAGTAGTCAGTAATGAGGATTTGTGATCAAGCATCACTTACCAAAATCAACTTTTTGCATTTAAGACAGAAAAAACAGTGTCATTTGGTATTAGGGCTGCAACTTCCTTGACTGCAAACATTGAATAATGCGTCTCTTTAAAGCTTTGTTCAAATCTCTTGGGTCAATACATATTCTGATTTTGTCTGAACCTTTTTTGTGGGCTGCTTCCATAGACGACACCATTCACTCGGTTCTGTAACTAGACAAATTACACCTTGCTGCACCATATTATCCAGCTGAGCTTTGACTTGATCCTGCATAGCTATCGGTACTTTTCTTGCTGGTCTACTAGACTGACTTCTGGGTCTAACTTCATGGAATACACAAATGGAAATTTGCCCAACTTGTCATCGAAAACATCAGCATACTCTGAGAAAATAGTTTCAGCAAAATTGGAACAAGGATATGTGCTTATATGATGAACTTAGTTGGTAAAAGAAAGCAAATTCATTCTCAAACTGTCTCTGAGACCCACTAATGACTGCATAGGTCTTCAGACTACATGGAATAACAAGCTGTAACAGTTCCTAGCCAAATAACACGAAAGGACTACTAAGCCTTCAGTTTGAATTTCTTCACCTCCATAAGCAACAAGTTTCACACAACTAGCCACACTGAGTTGTTCATCAGTTCTCAGCTTAGCAAATGCATCTGCTGACATAACATTACACTTTGAGACAGTGTCCACTTTAAGTTTGGTGGATTTACCATTGATCTGGACAGTACAAAACACTTCTTTCTTTGCCAACAAATTTACTGCATCAACATTTTCACCAATTACTGATAAACCATCTACTTAGAAAGTAGAATTGCAGCTCTCTATGTGATCAACTTGCTTTTTTGAGTGACCCCTCTTTATAACTGTGTGAGGTCTACTTGATTTGCAAAACTTTGAAAATGGTTCCATTTTTTACACTTGTGGTCATTGCTGACCAAATGCTAAGCATTTTTCTCTTTTAGACTTATGATTGTCACCACAACTGTGACAGTTAACAATAAAGCTGGATTTGGGTTTTGCTGACTCACCCTTGTACTGCACTGAGCATATAATTTTCTGAAAACTTGCTGGAAAACTACAGGATTTTCCAGGTAAACTCACAGGGGTTGCAGGTGCCATGTGCTTAGACCTGCTCTGCTAGCCACATGTTGCATGCTGTCTACATTTGCTCTGGAGCCTGCTGAAACCATGCTCATCACTTGCAAGCATACTTGTGCGCCTTTCTGTAACTTCATGGATTTAACAAATCTCAATAACTTTGTTCAGCATTAAATCACTGTCATGAAGCCAAATATTTCTCACTGCAGCACTATTAATACCACACACAAACCTGCCTTTATTAACTCATCTTTTAAGTGACCAAACAGACACATTTTAGCTTTGTTTCTCAAGTCAGTTATATAAGCTGTGAAAGTTTCCCATGGTTTTTGATCTCTTGTGTAAAACAAATGCTTCTCTAACAAAAAAATTGTCTGGGGGTTACACATTTCCCCGAACTTGCACTTCAAACACTCAGGGTCTTCCCTTGATTTAGCCTGTACAACAATATGACGGTTTTCTCCTACTCCCTCATATACTGCTGGTGCATACAGAAATTAATGCTCCTTTACAATGGCCTCTGTCCCAGCTAGGTTTAGAAAAATGAATGCCTAGTGCATGCATCTTTGTCAGAATAAGCTGCTTGTATAAAAAAATATCATACTCTTGCTAAAATATTTTCCAATTCTCTGCAATATTCTGATCAAACATCAATGGTGAGGGTTTTCAAAATCCATCTGCCATATTAACACATACGAGTGAGGACTTTTGCAAGCATGCACGAACATACACACATATACATATGCCATAAATTTATGCCAGTATTTGTAACCATGCCCAATAGCACAACAAGCCTCTGAATAACTGAACGTTGTGAAATAAGTCCCTCGGGCACTGTAATACTCTTGAAATCACTATACTGTAAGAAATTACCTCTCATCAGTATAAGAAACATTTCAAAATAACTGCACTGTGTGAATGAACTGGGCAGAAGAAGCTCAAAGTAAACATTTCAAAGTACCTGCACTTTGCAAATAAACAGTAGATAGCACACTGAAAATTCCCCAAAATGGATGTAGTTTGCTAAATAGCTTTTTAAAGTGCAAGAAACACTCTGTAATGGCAGTACTTTGTGAACAGACACACCTAGCACAAGAAACTTTTTGAAATGGCTGTATTTTGACTGTACTTATAGTTGCACTTTGCACACAAATAAACTGTGGAATAAATGCACAGTAATCAACACACACTGTAAGTACTTTTACACACTTTGAGATACTTCGAGTAAATCTAGTTATGCACTGAATACAACATGAAGTAGTAGTAGTTATGCCAAAACAGTACTTTGCCAAAAAACATGCAGTTGTCTTGCTTTATTTATGCTTAATGTTCCCTTTTTGTCCTTTATTATATTAGTTTTGCTTTTTTAAAAATCTTTTTTTCATGCCCATTATACCTTTCTTGTGCTCGTTTTACTCTAAACATGCCAGTTTTGCTCTAAACATGCTCATTTTGCAATTCTGAGGTAATTCCGAACCCCTTATGTGCTTTTCTGATAATTGTTTCATCAAATATCTCAATTTTAAACATTTTGTTTAGTTAATAAACCTTTTGTGCCTCTCACTTGTTTAATAATGCAGTTTGTGTCCTTGTAATGCTCCTTTTTATCTTTTTTACAAAATAAATAATTTGTGCAAGTTTTTATTACTTTTGGTTAGTTTCTGTCCCTTTTTCTTACTCATTTCTCTTAGTTTACCTTCACTCTGTACCACTTAGCTCTGAAAAGCAGTCTCTGGAATCCTGGTTCTGATACCATGTCACTCGTCTAGTCAGGATAAAATAGACGAGTCTTTGTGGGTTCTGTTCAAACAGCTTTATTATGTACAAACACATCAAGATTGAGGCTTAAAAACATTAACTTAGGTAAACTTATAAACAAACTAGCTATTACACTCATACATGCTCACACTCTGGCTGCACTCACAAAATGGCACTGAAGCTAGCATGTGCTGGCTACTTATATGCACTTGCCAACCTTAAAATGCTTCTTAAAGGTACAACATACACACTATTCTATAACCAGGGTAAAGAGGCAAAAGCAGAACATTCTTTAAAAAAAGCAAGTTTAGTACACAGACTTTAGGTCAACATCCAAACAACTAAAGCTCATGAAAGCAGGTAAAGGAGATGAATGTTAAAAATAATGGCCAACATGTGCTGTGCATTGTGAAAACTCTGCATATGTAATCACTTGATGCTTTCCAATACAAGTACATCCACTGGCACCAATATCTGCAAGTTACATTTTCAGTAATATTGTTTGTAAGAAAGGGGCTGGTGCCTCTCCTTAATTCCTGCCTAGTTCTTAAAGAGAGGGTTAAAGCTGGACTAAGGACCCCAAACCCTCAGGAAGCAATAACAATGAAAGTATCATTTAAAAAAATACATAATTGATAAAATATTTTTTAAAATAAAGAATGCTTTTTATTCAGTCACTCTAAAAAGTAAAAAATAAAGAAGAAGAGTGAAAACTTTGCAAAAGAAACAGAGACAACCTGATTTCAGAAAAGCATTTGAGGTTCCTTTTGATGATTCTGTTAATGGAGTACCAGAAGAAGTAGCAGGAATCAGCAAAACCAACCTCAAATGCTTTTCTGGTCAGGCTGTCTGTGTTTCTTTTGCAAAGTTTTTCACTCTTCTTCTTTACTTTTTACTTTTTAGAGTGACTGAATAAAAAGCATTCTTTATTAAAAAATCGTTTTTACTTATATTTTTACTTAAAAACTAAAAAAAGGTGGGAAGTCAGCAATGCAACATTCAGTGGGAACCAATCATCATGCAAGACAGTACTTCAGAACCCTGGACAGCTCACTGCATCGTGGAGCGTGACAGAACCACAGAGAAACAGAGCCACAAAGCCAATTTCAATAAAAAGCATTCTAATAATAAAAATATTTAAATTACCACTAGATTTTAATTAAATACATAGCAAATACTGTTAATATTAAACTAAATTCTTTTTCTATTGTTTGAGTTTATAAAAGAAAGTAAAACTACTTAAATGTCATCCCTGTCACTGTGCAGTTTATTTAATGACTGGCAAGCACTGGATAGCAATTAGTCTGCTAGCATAAAAAGAAGTTATGTACTCACCATAATGTTTCATGTTTGTTGTCCAGTATCTCGCCTTCATTCATGCTGGTTGAGATCTCTTAAGGGTTCGGCTCCGACTCAGCCACATACCAAAGCTCGAGAGCTTTAACTGGCTCGAGGCTACAACCTATCCCATGATGCTTAGCAGCTGTTCCCCAGATCTCGTTTGAGAGAGTACTCCCTAGAGTATGCTAACATACAGAAAGGAAATTTTTGAAATATATTAGTTAAAGAGGTAAAGAGGCAAGAAGGGAATCAGACCATATTTGCCAATTTTAAAGTTGTCTAGATCCTTCACGAGGGGGGATGGATGGCTGGGACTCAAGAATGAAGGCAAGATACTGGACAACAAACACAGAATGTTATGGTGAGTACATAACTTCTTTATGTTATGTTGTCCTATCTCGCCTTCATTCTTGCTGGCTGGGACAGAGTCCCCAGCACCTTTTTCCTGGGTGGCTCAATGGAATAAACTCTTCAGGACAGTGGAACAAAAGGATGCCCTGTTCTAACTTTCTGATATCTTTGGTCCCGTGCAAGTAAAAATGCAACTGTCTATGCACATCCAGTTGGTCAAGCTTATATTCTGCCTTGTTGCCATAGTTAGGAAAAACACAGGCAATTCTATAGATTGATTTGAATTTGCTTCAGAACAAACTTTTGGTAAGAAGGAAGGATTTGTTCTGAGAGAAACTCTTCTTCTATCTTTGTGAAAAATTAAATATGGAGGACGGATAGACAAAGCCTGCAATTCTGACACTCTCCTAGATGAAGTAATTGTTGTTAGAAAGACTGTTTTACAAGATAAAAATTTTAGTGCACAAGAGGAAGCTGGTTCGAAGGGAGGAAGGATCACTGATGATAATACTAAATTTAGATCCCATGGGGGAGGAGGTTCTCTTAAGGATGATCTTAACAGAAAGGTACCCCTGAGGAAAGCTTTGTATAATCTATGGGACATTACATTGGCTCAGAAGTCTCCCACATGACAATTTGATATAGCAGCTAATTGTACTCAAATAGTGGCTGCCACTGCTCCTTGATTAAAGACGTCTTTTAGAAATTCCAAAATTGAAGGTATAGGGGCTGTAAAGGGATCTACATGTTTTTGTCCGCCCAACAAGAGAATCTCTTCCATTTGCTTGAGTAATGTTTCCTAGTCATCTTTTTGTGTGAGGAAACCAGGATGTGATGTACTATAAGTGGATAATTCTGGAAGCCAGGCTAAGATTGGAAGTGGAGTAACCAAGCCATCAGCTTGAGGTTCTGAAGAGCAGGATGGAGCGTTTATGACTGATGCATCAGAAGATCCGGCACTGGGTCAAATCTGACAAGGCCAATAAGGAGCATTGAGAATTAAACTGTAACTTAACAACTTGGCTTTCTGAATAACCTTCAGAATCAATGGAAATGGGGAAAAAGCATAAAGAAGTCCCAGGGGCCAATCGTGGACGAGTGCATCCCCCAGTGACTCTCCCAGAGGGGAAATAAGGGCAAAGTAGTTGCTGCTTTTGGCATTGAATAGAGTGGCAAAAAGGTTGCAGCAAGGCTGGCCCCATTTGTGAAAAATTTGCGCAACTTCCTGACTTAGGGACCACTCATGAGGCATGAGAATTGCTCTGCTTAGTCTGTGTGCTATTACACTGGATTTCCCTGGGATGTGCATTGCCGTCAGAAAGCGCTGAGAAGAAATTGCCCATTGCCAAACTCTCTGGGCCTCTTGACATAGGGAATAGGATCTGGTTCACCCATGTTTTTTGATGTACCATACCACTGACATATTGTCTGTCTGAATTGCAATAGTTCCCATGGGAAGAGAGTTCTGAAATGCTTGTAATGACAGAAGCACCACTCTCATCTCTAGGACATTGATGTGCAAATGGTACTCATGATCTTTCCAAACTCCTTGGACAGTCTGTCCCAGATAATGCCCCCCCCCCTCTCTGGGAAGTGTCCCTGGTTACTGTAGTGACAGGTTGGGGAAGTACGAATGGTCTGCCCATTGTTACCTGAGTGGACTGAAGCCACCAAGGTAGGTCTCTCTTGCAGGCATCCATAATGAGAATCTTGTGAGACATGGGTAACTCCTGTATGGACCACTGAGCGAAGAGTAGCCATTATAATATCCGCATGTGCAGTTGTGCCAGTGGGACTAGTGTTATCACTGTTGCCATTGAGCCTAGGACCTTGAGGACAAATTTGCTTGTACCTTTTTCTTTTTGATTAGAATAGATACTTGACTGTGTAGCATTTGTATTCTCTCTTGAGGCAGTTTTTCTACCATATTGTTTGTGTTTAAATCTGACCCTATAAAGGTAATATGCTGTGATGGCAACAATGCAGATTTTTCTGTATTTATAGTAATGCCTAGATCTGAGCAGAGATGGATGGTGGAGTCTCTTGCTCTGATTAGTCATCTAAATATGGAAACACCTGGAATCCTTGATGTCTCATATGAGCCGTGACTACTGCCATGCATTTGGTAAACACTCTGGGGGCTGTAGTGAGACCAAAGGGCAGAGCTCTGAACTGGTAATGACTGGCTCCCAGCCAGAAGCATAGAAATCTTCTGGAGTCCCTGTCCATCTTTATGTGGTAGTATGCGTCCTGAAGATCTAAAGAGCGCATCCAATTGCCTTGTTCCAGAAAAGGGAGTATAGACTGCAGTGTTACCATCTGGAACTTTGCCTTTCTTACCAACTTGTTTAGCCTGATGAGATCCAATATTGGTCTCCTGTCTTTTTTGGAACTAAAAAGAACCTTGAGTAAATTCTGGTTCCGATCTGGTCTGCGGGAACTTCTTGGATGACTCTTTTTTTCTAGCAACCTTTGAATTTCTAGGGTTGCTTAGACCAGGTGGAATGTCTGGGATAGACTTTGATGGATGAGGCGGGCAGTGGAAAGGAATGTTGTATCTCCTGGATATAATGGACTGTACCCATTTGTCTTGAATCAATTTCAGCCAGGCTTCTGGGTGCAGAGATATTCTTCCCCCGACTGCCTCCAGAGGCGGACAGTTGGGCCTCCTTTCAGGAGCGCTGGAAAGGCCAACCAGAGAATGTATCTCTGTTGCCCTGGTTCTGCAGACATCCCTGCCGCATGGATGGCATCTTCCATTGTTATTCCCCCCTCTGCTCCTGGGGGAAGGATCACCACGAGCGTCTGGCAAGGCTCCTTTGGACTTCTGGGACCACATTTTTCCGCTCTTTTGACCTTTAGGATAAGGTCTGGTAGGGGCAGAAAAATCCACTGCGATGGCAGATAGAATATTGCCTTCTTGCTGGCTCCTGGTGAGAGTCTCTTTTACTTTTGGCCCGAACAAGGACGAGCCATCAAATGGGGCATCAATAAAGGAAGATCTGAAGGGTTCAGCAAACTCGCAAAAGCGCATCCAGGAATGTCTCCTAAGAGCTATTCCTATGCCCACTGCCTGCTTGCTCCATCGGCTGCATAGGAAATGAGGCTCATGGAGGGGTTTGTGATAGAAGTTAAGGTCTCAAGCTGGGAATTTATCTTATCCGATACCCTACAAGGTGCTACAGCCCAGGGTTTCTCTCCCAACTCTTTCAGGAGATTCCTCTGGAGTCTGGTAAAATGTGATAAGTAATTCAGTGATCATAAGGTAAAGGCTGCTGAGGAGAACATGCACTTCCCATATCTGTCCATTGTATGAGACTCCTTATTCGGCAGATGGACAGATGCAGAAGTTTCAGCTAACTCATTCTTTGTGGCCGCTGACACCACCATCGCATCTACTGGAACTCCCTTTGTTAAATATTGTCTATCCTCTGGGGCAGTAATGAATTTATTTGGCCTCCTCAGAACGGGGTCCACTGACTCAGGAGAGTCCCACACCTTTCGACTGACAACACCCAGGAGTGGATCAAAGGGTGGAGACACCCAAGAGGTGGAGGGGCGAGAGCCAAATGCCCAGCCAACTGCCTTTCTGTTTAAGGATCTCAAGGATGTCTGAAAAAGAGGCATCCTCAGAGGGCAACCGTGGGGACCCTTCCAAATCCTCTAAGTCAGTATAAGAGGTGACAGACTCAGGGGAGTCTATATGTTCCTCTTATCAGAAGAAGAGGTTCCACCCATTGGGGTTTCCTGGGCACTGACTCTCTACTCTGGGGCTGATGGAGGGATGAAGAAGCAGAAGACACCAGCCCTTTAGGGGGAAGAGTGGCTGGAGCCAAAGGAGGAGCAGACTCAGTGGGAGCACACTCCGCATCACCTTGAAGGCACCACGGTCTTGGGCCAAGAGAGACTCCAGTCCCAAAGGACCAGAAGATCTCCCAGGCACCAAGGACGGTGGCTCTGAGGCTGATGTGGGAGCCAAACTCACCTGAGCTGAAGTGCTGAGTAGGAGAGTCGGCTCTGACAAGGGTCCGATTTGACTCTCCCCCCCCCCCAGAGCCAAGCAGTGAGTGTCAGCTCCCAGATGCCTTGATGGAAGACAGCATCAACAAGATTGGAGCAGATGTCAGAGCTGAGATATTGTGAGTGATTACTGGCTCTGCCAATTCCAGCACAATGACTTCCTGATACTCTGGATCTGAACTTGATCGCGTCGGAGGAGGAATAGCTGGTATCTGAGATACAGTGGTTGGCTCCACGATCTGATGGGCTGGGCTCGAAAGAATTTCTACTAGGGCCTGCATCCGCAGCAACCTCTTCACCACCTGCTCCATGTCATTGTCCGATAACCTGGAAGACTGAGAGGAAAGGGTCGATGACCTGTGACTACCTGCCACAGACTGTAATAGAGGAGATGGCGGCACCAAGTGTATTGGCTCCAATGACGGTGACTACTCCTTTTTCAGCTCCGCAATGGTTCCGAAGACTCAGATGCAACTGAGGGAGGTCCAGATTTGTCAGAACCGAGAACCTTCAGATCCAAAGTTACTGTGTCTTTTTGACTGGTTGATGGCTCAGACACCAGAGCTGACTTTTTTTGTCTTATCCGATTTTGAAGCCTGATTACCTTCTTCAAAAGGGCCTTTCAACAAACCCCTCAAAATGAGTTTGTTTTTCTTCTCCTGTAAAATGCTAGCACTAAAGCCATGACAAATGGAGCAAGAGTCCTGAAGATGGACTGCTCCTAGACAATACACATAACTTGTGTGTCCGTCTTTTAGAGACATTTTCTGGGTGCATGAATTGCACTTTTTAAAACCAGATTGTCTCAACTCCTTAACAGGTTCTTTAGACATCTTTAAGCCAAAAACAACAACAATACCAGCTAACAGTAACTACAATAACTGCAATAGAAAAAAGGCAAGTAGAAAGAGATATTTTTTTTTTTTTTTTTTTTAGGAAAGGGATGGGAGGAGGAGAAGTCTTCAAGTTAAACGACAGTCTCCTCCAACCCGAGGAGATGCCTCCAACTTAAATGGTGACTCCTAAATAAAAAGGGAAAGAATCCCTGAAGAAAAAAGGGGCTAAATAGAAAGAATCCTCTAATTTAAACAGATTATTTAAGGGGAATAAGAGAAAAAACAAGGGCTAAGGAGAACAACCGAAGACGCACCCAAGTAATAAAAACACACACATGAGCACTCTACTTGGCTTGGGAAAGTATAATAGAGTATATATATAGTATAGTAAAAGGCATATAATAAAAGAAATTACTATCAAGTCCAACCAAGAAGTGCCGATACATGGAGAGGAGAGTCAGCCACAACTATAGAAAGTTTATTTAATCCACATACAAGGAACACGAACCAAATAGCAGTTTAACACAGGTAAAGCATGAATGAATGGCTACAATTGTGAATCAAGGGGAATAATCTATTTGGCTATTTGTGGAGTGTGTAGGTCCTTCTATGTTGGAAAGACGGAAAGAATGTTAAAAAGAAGGATCTATGAACATATTTACGATATAACAGAGGAGAAGGATACTAATGCTCTTTTCAAGCATACAAAGGTATGCTCTAAATCAAAATTCTCTTTTATGGTATTGGAACAAATCAAGAATAATATCAGGGGAGGCCCATGGGAAGAAAAGATAGAATTTAGAGAGTTATGGTGGCAAGTGACCCTGGAGGCTGGAAATCCCCCTGGTCTGAATGATTATGTTTCAATTTTACTTTTTATTAAAACTAAGGTCAGCTAAGCTTTGAGAGATCAAGAACTGTAATTAATGAAAATAGCCACTAGATGGCAATGTAACCTTACAATAATATGCACTTCATAACATTCTTAAAGTATTTTAGGTATTATTCAGTATATACTTGGTTTTAAAATATACAAACATAAGTTATTTCTCATTTTTAAATAATGTATAGACACCTATAAAGTTATTACACAAGTATTTTAATTTTATGTTTTAACTATTTGTATAATAAAAATGTTAAAGAATTTTAGTATAAAAGGGGATTGTTCTTTAAATTTTAATTGAGTTTTTTAAGCTGTAGAACCATTGGTGATTTTCAATAAGAAGTTATGAGCCTATAGGTTCCTGATTAATTAGTTTTATATAAATACTAGGTGCATCTGTTATACACTGGTCATCTGACGAAGTCTATCCTAACAAGACGAAAACGCATGTTATTGTACTGAAGGTGTTCATGCTTTACCTGTGTTAAACTGCTATTTGGTTCGTGTTCCTTGTATGTGGATTAAATAAACTTTCTATAGTTGTGGCTAACTCTCCTCTCCATGTATCGGCACTTCTTGGTTGGACGTGTTGGTTTGTTTTTGTGCAGTTCCACATTTTATTTGGTAAAAAGAAATTACTAGCCTGAGCCAGCAAAGACAATCCCGATGCTTCAAGCTGCAAACGAGATATGGGGAACAGCCACTAAGCATCATGAGATAGGTTGTAGCCTCAAGCCAGTTGAAGCTCTCGAGCTTTGGTATGTGGGCGAGTCGGAGCTGAGGTTCAGCTCTGAACCCTTAAGAGATCTCAACCAGCAAGAATGAAGGCAAGATAGGACAACATAACATTGATTAGTTACTAAGACTTTGTACCATGTTCCAGTGTTCTTTATGATTAACAGCAAAGACAGAAATAAATATGGCAATTAAACTCACATATCTGACAGAATCTATTTTTTTTTTTCTTGCCTATCTGCTCCTATTCTAGAATAGTCCATCTGTATATAGAGAAAATACAAGAAGATGATGGGAGACATTAATCAGCTAAGAACAGTACTCTAGGGAGGAAAACTGGGGAAAATGCACAAAGCCAGCAATGAGAACAAATCTGAATAAATACTGGTATATGTTTGCTGTTTCTGTCTTTCAAAATGAGAAGTAACAGAAAAGGGGAAATACTTGATAATTCATTTCCAAAAGAAGATCCAGGAGTCTGGAGTGGGCATCATGACAGAGTGGTGGGAAGAAGGGCAGACAGATAAACTACAAGTGAACTGGAAGGTACCTTGTTAAAATCAAAAACAGATCAGATGTAGACATATTACATTACTGCACACAATAAAAAGTTGAGGCACTACATAAACTCTCAGATAAACTGACTCAGATCAAGAAAGAAAAGGAAATGAAAGAAAGACTAATAGAAAAAGAGATCAGATAAGAAGAACGCAGTGAATTGACAGAACTAGAAGATGTATCTTGATCAGAGAACTTTAGATGTATGCAGTCCCAGAGATATAGAGAGACAGCAGAAAGAAATATTTGCAGAGAGTTCATACAAAACTAGTTGAGAAAATGAACTAGGCTTTCTCCATCAAGAAGTAAATATAGAAAGGTCTCACAGACTAAATATGCCAAATGTATCTTTCAGAAGAGAGCTAAGACGAATGTAATTAAATTACAGTCATATCAGCACAAACAAGAAATACCCTCCAAATTATAGCAGAAAGGCGTGTCCTGATGTTAAGGGAATCAAATGTCTGTATTCCAAGATGGTGGCCGAATTGTAAGCAGCTAAAAACAAACTCCAGACGTTGAAAAGTTTAAATTAGCAAAAGCCTGCAAACTACTGCTAGCTCAAGTCTCTAAAACCCAGAAGAATGACATAAAAAAGTGAAGTAAAAGGTAGATAAACTGTGAAAACGCCAAGAGACTGACTGCAGTGTGGTGGAGTAGAAACAGGAAAGGCAGATGGTAATGGCAGCAAAAAGAGAAATCGCTTCAATCACTTTAGACAGAAAGATTGACCAAATGCATTCTGAGATGTTCAAGAAAAGTGGGTCCCTGTTAGAATATATAAAACAAATGGCTGAAGGCTGCAGGAAATAATGTTTTAACCAGACATTCAGAAGAAATAGTAGGAATGCAAACTGCTGAAAAGGAGATGAATGAAAAGAAAAAAAAAATGGTGGAACAGCAATTAAAAGATGAACAAATGGCAAAGAAACTGGGTGAACTTGAGGGCAGGTTACACAGAGACACTTTGAGGTTTACAGCAGTACCAGAACAGAGTGGAAGGATTGTAAACAGTTTATGAGAAAAATGCCTTAGCAGATAGACTGGGCTTTCTATCATGGTATTAAAAATAGAGAGACAGAGAGAGAGAGAGAGAGAGACAGAGACAGAGAGTTGTTGTTGTTGTGTCTTTCGGCTTTTCCCAGTTAGGGGTCGCCACAGCGTTACTCCGGTCCGCTAATGATTGGTAGTTGATTTTTACGTGCTGAGTTACCAGCCCTGACGCACAACCTTCAATGAAGGTATGCCCATTCACGCATGTCTCCACGCAGAATACGCTCTAGCTGAGAATCAAACCGGACAGCATCTTACTGTGAGGTGACAATGCTACCGCAGCACCACCACCGCGGGTTTGATACAGAGACAGAGAGTACATAGAGTAAATATGCTCAGACTGAGAAAGCAGCCAAGACCTAGTCAGATTAAACTGCAGGCATATCAGCTACTCCCTGTATTCTTTTTTGGGGTCTATATTACGTTATGGAATGATAATATCATCGAAAATGTAATGCCGGGCCCCTAATTATCGAACGCTACTTTTGTGGAACACTGAAAAACATGAAAACAAAAATGTCGAACAGCAATAGTTGGCCTGCTTTACAACCTGAGCCTCAGTCTAATTATTTATTCATGAACGGGAAAAAAAAAATGTCAGTCTAACTGCGACTGCATGCTGACAATTTACTGTGCTACCAATTACAAACTAAAATAATAATACTGCAACTAAAGGTTGCAAATGCTTAATTCAACACTCGTCTTCAGAAATTATAATACTGCAAGTGAAGTCATGCTTTATTCAGCATTTCTGTTTCTCGTCACTTGTACACTATTAACGTAAACTTAAAGTATGTCATAACGGACATACATTGAAACATTTTCAACTAACACTATTTATATTATCACAGCTCTGCATTAATAGTTTAGGCTATAATTGCCACATTTCTCAAACAGAAAGTAGAAGAAATAAAGAAGAATATCCTATATAGATGCAAAACATTATACAATTATGAGTAGCTAAAGCAAACTACACCTTTAATAGCCTCGCTACAGCAGTAACAAACTCATTGCATGAATACTCTGTCCTATTGTCAAACACAGCTTGCATACGGGAATACCTTTTCATAGTCTTCCACTTTTTAGGAGATGGAGGAAACCCTGCCTTTAACTGCATCCTGACCTCAATCACTCTGTTTTGATCCCGTAGTGACACATCCAAAACAGCAGGTATCACATATCCATTTGCCTAGTAAGCACCTCAATCACCTGTGCCATCCCTCTACGTAATTCTGTGTGCGAGGTAAACCTAACTAATTTAATATTGGCAGATTCCAAAATGAGATGGGGAACATAGGAGGAAACCTATTTGGACCTGAATTTCTCATGTACTGCTTTCTTGGTCGACCTACAACGTAGGTTTCTGAGATGTATGTCAACAGTTCTTTACCTTCCACAGGGAATGTGTCAGTGTGTTAAAAGCAGGAAGAACTTCAATTTTCAGAAAGAAAAGATAGTGCAATCAACTTTTTAACTTCTAGTTGGAATGTGGAGGAGTGTCCATAATGCGATGCTAAACCTAGTGCTTGAACTTTCTGCCATACACTCTGTGCAAAGTGGAACAAACAACCTCTACCACTTACATTAGCAAAGTTATGCTTTGCTCTCTTGATGAATGCTAGCTCAAAGTTTGTCATGAAGAATTGTACTGTTGGCTCATACTTTACTAGATTTAACAAAGAAAATAAGCACTCCCATAAGTAGTTGTAGGCTTTAAAGGATTTCCTGGACATCAAGCAGTAAACTAAAGGCACACTTTTACAATTTCCACCACAGGATATTAGAGCATGTATAGAATATAACTGCCTACAAAGTCGTCCCTTGGTTAGGAAAATGCCATCCATAAACCAAACAGCACTTTCACATAAATCCTGTAAATTTTCCATAGTGCTAAACACAATAACATGCACATTGTTCTGTAAGTCTACCATTCTTTTTTGTATGAAGTGGCCTTCTTTAAGTGTCAACTGTGTAGTATCTATCATACCTAAAGTACTCCCTGCAGACTTGTGTTTTGATACCTTTAATTTCCTAACACAGTCTAATTGTTGTAACATTGACCTTCTTGACGGCAATGTTACTGTTGTCTCTACAGAAGTTGTGGCTACAACATCATCTACCAACAAAGCAGGTGTACTCCTGGACACCAAAGCAATTTCTTTAAGTGCATGACAGGCTCTGTACCTTTCAATTTCAGTAACATCTGACGCATGATCATGTCCTACAGATTTTAGTAATACCTCACCATCCACTTCATTTTCTGTTACTGCTCTACCCTTGCATTTAAATAATGATTTAAATCTGCAACACCAGTACTTCCTACATTTTACTACTTTTTCTAGGTTATATAAGTAACCATCGATAGACATCATATCTTTATTCTTTTGAGACATAACTGTCTCATACATGTTACCTAGAACACCAGGACTCGGTTGTGAATTGCAAGCCATAATCCAAAGTAGATGATAGTGCTATCACGCACAACACGCTAATGAACGCAGGGCTATTTAAATCAGCTGACTACTCACTTTTTAATTTCACAACATCAATCTGTACCATTGTAATTTACTACACTATTATTTACGTATTTTATGTTTTTTACGTACACATATTTTAATTATTCTGACGGCAGCTCGCCTGTACATGAAACGTCATCATCCTGGAGTTGGCCAACTATGTGTTGTCGAAAACTCCTAATTCACTGTTTTCATTCTTCGTTAAAGTTAGCGTTCAATAATTAGGGCTCGAACATTATGTTTTCGATGATATTATCATTTGATAATGTAATATAGATCCTTTTTTGAACATATGTGGTCTCTTAAGCTGCTGCAAGTGCCTTTTCAGGTGCAGGCTGAAAGGTGAGTTGTGCTGTATGACTGGTCTGTTAAGAGCAAGGTACAATGGAACAATAACCACCTTGGGCCTGGATGCCATGCCCTTACTTATAAGCTGTGCAACATAGAAAGATTTTCTCACCACAGTAGACACTTGGTGGTCATTGATCAGGTTACTATCAACATACATTCCCAGATCCCTGACCACTGATTCTACTTTTAAGGGTGTATTATCAATGGAAGGCCATGGTGGTGCAGCGGTTACCATTGCCTACTCACAGCAAGAGGTCCTCCGGTTTGATCCTCGGCTGGGGTGCCTTCTGTGCGGAGTCTGCATGTCCTCCCTGTGGTCATGTGGGTTTCCTCCGGGTGCTGCGGTTTCCTCCCACATCCCAAAGACATGCTGTAGGTAGATTGGATACTCTAAATTGGCCCTAGGTGTGAGTGCGTGTGTGTGTGTGTGTGTGTGTGTGTGTGTGTGTGTGTGTGTGTGTGTGTGTGTGTGTGTGTGTGTGTGTGTGTGTGTGTGTGTGTGTGTGTGTGTGTGTGTGTGTGAGCTTTCTGTGGGAGGTTGGGTGCCTGGCTGGCAACTCTACAGTGTAAAACTCCACTGCCAATCATGAGCGGACAGGTGATCTGCTGTGGCGACCCCTAACCGGGAAAAGCGAAAAGAAGAGGAAGAAGATTATCAATGTGGAAATTTCCAGTGGTGGTACTATTATGCATTTGTTTTACACTGAGTTTTAGTCCATAGCTCTGGTACCAGTTGTTTGTGTGGATCATGCCTTCTTGAAGGGTATCTGTCTCTTTATAAGAATCAATGATCACACATAGTTTGCAGTTATCTGAATACTTTGTCAGCCAGGGGCCTTTGATGTTTGTCTTGACTTTAGAGAAGTAGATGCCAAAAAGGGAAGGCCCCAGCACCAATTCCTGTGGGACTCTAGAGATTCCCCTATCCTAACTTCTTGCATCCTTTTAGTAAACCAACTGTCTATCCATTGAGTGACATATGGGTTTATGCCTAATTTTAAAAATGTATCTACAATGCCTGAGTGAGGTGTTGTGCCAGAAGCCTTGACCTTGTCAAGGTAGACAGTGTGTACTGTTTTGTCATCATGCATAGCTTTAGTGAACTTATTGAAGAAGTCCACCAGGGTAAGTAGGCATAACCTGCCCTTGACAAAACTGAACTGCATGGGGTCATGGTGCCTGTAGGTTTACTATGTCATTGCTTATGAGATCCATGATAGTTCTTTCTATGGCCTTTCATATAAGAAGACTAGTCAGACTTATGTGTCTGTAGAAGCCCCCATCTGTAAAAGGATAACCATTGCAGTCCTCCAACTCAATTGTATTCATGTTTATTAAACATTTTTATAAATGCAGCTCTTTATTCAAATCTCTAACTCTCTGAGATGTTAATCTAAGGGCCCACTTACCTGAATTATTGGTAGCTCAGCTAGATGTAAAAGCTTCAACAGCATTTATCAAAAGAAGTACTTTTTATTTATAAAATACTTTGATTACAACAAAACACGCAACAACTAAAATTCCAGATCAGTACATCAGAACAAAAATAAATAAATAAATAAAATAAATAAAACATCTACAAATGAAAGAAACATAAAATCGGTCTGAATCAGTCCCCAAACAGGCAGCAACAAGAGGAGTAGAAAAATAATCACCCTTCCCACCCTATAATGCCATTGTCATAAGTTTATACCGTTCAGTATATCCTCTATATTCTAAGGCTTGTTGTACAGTACTTCTTGACATCTACTCCTCCATATAAACTATGCTGACATAAATGAAAGTTATGTACTTACCGTAACAATAGATCTATGTTGTCTGATTTTCATCCAGTTCAACTATGGGTTGTCGGATCCGATAGGATCCAACCTCAGCACTGACTCTGAAGTTCTTTGGTTCCAGGGCTCTGTCTCCCAACCTACTAATAATTCCCCGAACTCCACCTCATTACTTCAGATCGAGTTTGCTGCCTATTAAGATAGTATATCCATATTTAAACTTCTATATGTGTATATCAATCATATAAACCCCACTTCAAGTCTAAATCCAGAACATAGGAAAGAAAAAATGGCAGAATTATAAGAGCAGGCAGTAAGAAATGCTCACAGACAGGGTATGCCAGAGACAACTCAGTTATCAGAAGCTCATTTGTGACAATTTGGAAAGGGGTGGGTGGGAGGGATGTTGAACTGGATGAAAATCAGACAACATGGATCTATTGTTATGGTAAGCACATAACATTCATATCCAGTGTTGTCTGTTTTCATTTGATTCAACTATGGAACAAATTTCCAAGCTTATAGATCCAGGTGGTATCAAAGGAGGACATTCCTGAGAGTGATGGAACCAAAGAAGGAATGTGATCTAGATTGTTCATCAAGCAATGAGATACAAAGGTATGAACTGTTGACCAAGTAGCTGCTGTGAAAATATCATCAATAGGTAGTGTAAAGGCAAAAGCTGTTGAGGTGGCCATCGCCCTTGTGAAATGGGACAAGCCCTTTTTATTGTAAATGAAGGAAATGCATTTGGATAACCATGTAGACAGAGTAACCTTAGTCACTGCTTTGCCCAATTTAGATTTTGAAAATGCCACAAAATTTGATATGATTTTCTGAATGGTTTGGTCCTATGAAGACAGAACCTAAGCAGTTAATGAACCTTTGTTTGAGAATCTTGGAAGAAAAGACTTATAGGTTTATTGACTGATTTAAATTAGATTTGTATGCCACATTAGGAAGGAAAGATGCCTTTGTTTGTAAGGTAACTCATTCTTTGTGAAAGACCAAATAAGGAGGCTTGCAGGAAAGTGCCTGAATCTCTGAAAACCACTTGGCTGAAATAACTGCCACCAGAAAAATTGTTTTCTAAGAGAGAAATTTCAAATCAATTGATGCTGCTGGTTCAAAGGGTGGTTTAGTCAATGCCTGTAACATGATAGTAATGTCCTATAGTGCTACCAGCTCTCTGCTGGGTGCCCTTAGGAGAAAGGTTCTCTTCAAGAAGGCTTCAGAGACACTTAAAGAAGCTGCATGGTTGCCATTCTGACCTATGTGGAAACATAACATAGCTAGCATTTGCAATTTGACAGTGGAATAACTGGAGCCACTGTGAAAAAGTTCCAACAGGAATTCTAGAATGGAAGGAATAGGGGCAGAGAAGGGATCTAAACCCATTGACATAGCCCAAATGGAGAATCTCTTCAATTTGCCATGGTGGATTTTCATAGTGGTCTGATTTTTGAGAGGTTGATATTATCTGAACACCTGAAGTAGGGAGTCTGACATCTTTGGCTAACATTAGAACTGGAGGAACCAAGCTGTTAACTTCATGGCTTTCTGATTCAGAGAAGCCAGTCTGGATAGGTGTGTTAGTAGGTCTGGATAATGGTCCAGCATTCATGGAAGATGTACTTGTAGAGGCCACAGAAAGGGAAACCATGTTTGCTGAATCCAGAAAGGAGCAATTAGGATCACCTTGGCCTTGCACATTCTTGTTTTCTATATGAACTTGTTTATCAAAGGCAATAGGGAAAAGGCATAGTGGAGACATGGGGGCCAGCTGTAGACTACAGCATTCCTCAGTGACTTTCCTTGTGGAGGGATCAGGGCAAAATAACTGCTGCACTTGTTGTTTAGGTAGAATCTGAATAGATTACATAAAGGTTGGCCTCAGTGAATGAAAATCAAAGTTGTCACTCTTGGATTGAAAGACAACTCATGAGGCGTTAAGATAAATCTGCTCAATCTGTCCACCAGTACACTGGATGACCATAGGATATGCATTGCTATTAGAAAGCGATGAGGAGAAACTGCCCATTGCCAGAGTCTCACGGCTTCTCAACACAGAGTGTAGGAGTGTGTTCCTCCCTGTTTGTTGATGTACCAAACCACTGACATATTGTCTGTTTGTACCAATATCCACACCTCTGGGAGGACATCCTGAAAATCCTGCAAATCTAGGACTGCCCTAATCTTCAGAACACTGACGTGAAAGTTGATCTCTGTATGTGATCAAGTGCCTTGAACTGTCATCCTTATGAAATACCCCACACATTTCAACAGCCTAGCAGAGCTGTATCTGTAGTCACTACCATCACTGGGGGGGGGGGGGGGTAGGTCCATAAGGAACAGACATCCTTCTGTCACTGAATAAGAAGTTATCCACCAGGATGCATTTCCTGTAAATTTGAGTGAGTCAAATCTTAGCAAGAAGTGAATGATATATTTGGGACCATTCCACTGCTAGGGTCCACTGGAGGACTCTCATGTAAAAATGGCTAAGGGAAGCATGAGGATTGTGGAAACCATTAGACTGGGTAGGTGAAGAATTAGTCTCACCAGAAGGGAGGGATGATAGGAACTAGACTGGCTGTGAAGAGCAGGGAAAGCACCCTGGTGTTGGGGAGTCTGGCGATCTGTAAACTTGTGTCCAAGTGGCATCCAATAAAGTCTATTTTTTAGTAGGTGTAAGAGGACTTTTGGTTAGATCAACTATGATTCCCTAGGTCTTACATCAGATGGAGCAAAAGGTCCTGATCGTTTGTCAACAGGTCATCAGCAGTAGTGATCAGGAACCAATCATCGAGGTATGGGAAAACATGGATGCCTAGCAGGTGAAGATGTGGTGCTACCACTGTCATCATCTTTTTGAACACCTTGGGTGCTGTGGAGAGACTGAATAGCAGGGCTCTGAAATGATAATGATCATTCCCAGATGGAAAAGGAGAAATCTTCTCGAACACTTCTCTAACTTTCTTGAGATCTATGAAGCACATCCAATCATTCTTCCTCAGCAGAGGCGAAATAGACTGAAGTGTGACCATCTGTACTTTGTCTGTTTGACACACTTGAAGTGGCTCAGATCCAGGATGGGTCTGAGGTACCCTGTTTTCTTGGGTACTAAAAAGAATCTTGTGTAGACTTTGGAATCTAACCGATCTTTGGGGACTCATTGGATGACATTTTTTTCTAGCAGTTTGGAACTTTCTGCTGCTGAATGTTTCCATTCACTGGCTGGAACATCAAGAACTTTCTACTTCTTGATAAAAGGAAGGGAAAATGGTATGGAGTAGCCACTGGAAATTATGTTTAGCATCAAAGATTCTGTAGTTATGCTTTGCCAGGCTTGTGGGTGCAGAGATACGTGCTCCCCGACTATCTCCAGAGTGCAGTTGTCAGGCAACCCTTCAGGGATGTTGGAAGGGTTTTTTGATAAATGGACTATGAAAGCCCTGGTTATATGGTCAGCTTCTGTCCCTAGGGTGACATCAACTATTGCTACTGCCTCCTCTGTCATGAGCAGGTCTATTGCCAGGAGTACCTTGATAAGAGCTCTGTGGCTTTCAGAATCACATCTTCTTCCCAGCCTGCTGATGTGTAGAATCGATTCTCTGATGGGTGATGAAGTAGAGCTCCACTGCAGAGTCTTACCATCCTATTGACTCTACATCAGTGTTTCTTTTATTTTAGGTCCAAATAAGGTGGACCCATCAAAATGGGCATTAACAAAGGAAGTCTTAAAGTTTTCCACAAATTCATACAGCTGCATCCAGGCATGCAGATGGATAGTATTACCTGCTGCTCTAGCCATGCCATCAGCTGCATTATAAAGCAGTAACATGGTTAAATTGGAAGTAGACTGGAGGATGGAAGGCTGGACTCCACCATATCAGGGTCCTTCCATGACTACTCAGCCATCAAATCAATGAGAGTATGTCAGTGGGAGGTACCACCCAGGAAGAAGTTGAGCCAGAATCAAAGGTTTCCAGGAACACAGACTCATCGCTGACCACCCCCCTCTCTGCTTCATCAATTTGAGGATCTCGCCATCTTTAGAGGGGGATCTGGGAGAGCCTTCACCTTCATCCATGTCTTTGTCTTCTGTGAAAGAGGCTAAGTGCTTCAGCTTGCAAGTCTGCTTCTTGTGAACCAGTTCCCAGGGGGATAGAAAGGTTCTGAATCAGACTGGGAGCTAATGTGGTATGTAGCTGGGGAAGCCTGTGGAACTGACTTTCCATGTCTGACAAGAAGATAGGAAGTAGAAGCTGATTCTTGCCAGGGTCAGATGGAGCTGAACTGGATGGATGCACCTTCTCCCTAGGTATCAAAAGAACGTGCTCAAGATCTCAAAGGCCAAGGATGCCATCGGCTCTGATGGAGCACTCCTGTCACCAGATAGAAACGTAGCCTCAGAACCAAGAGGTCTCGACCCTTAGGACAATCTTGGGGGCAAGCTACTGATAGGCAAGGCACTGAGAGGAAGAGACAGCTCCAACAACTTTGGTGTCGACCTATCTCCTGGAGCTACAGTGGTGAAGCTTCGGCTCCAAGTCTCAAACATACTGAAGCAGAAAGAGGAATGGAACCTGTTGGAGTTTAAGCCACTTGTACTGTTGGCTCCAGCAAAGGCACTCTGGGACAGATCAGAGCCGAGATAGCCAGGTCCGAGGAGCTGAATGCGACTGGATAAGGAAGAGGAGGAGGCGTAATTGGCCCAATACTCGGCACATTCCCAGAAGACGGTGCCAAAAAAACACTGAGCTGAATCTGCATTCTGAGAAACTTCATCATCCTGTTGACATCTTGTTTAGTAAGACTTCTTGATGACTGAGTTGAGAGTTGATGATGCCACTGAAAATGGTTTCAAGTACCTTCGTTCTTAGAGGATCAGTGAGTGTACACTGGGACTCAGTGGGTCCAGGGAGAACTGGGATTGAGGAGGTGCCAGACAGATCTGAAGAACTGTTGGCTACAAAGGTTGCGGTACCTTGAGATCTGAACAAAAGGCAGATGCCCGTGAAACCCTCGCACGGCCAAAAAGAGGAAAATTCAAGAACAGAAAACGCCAGCGAGTGTTGGCAATAGTCACATCCAAAAATCATTTATTGATATAGGGAAGAATAATCCCCCTAAAACTCCATAATAGTGAAAACCATCATCAAACCGGTTTCAGCTCCTCAGAGCCTTCTTCAGTGAAGTACAAAATAAACAGTCAGAGTATCAGAATACATCCATATATATGGGTAAAACATACATAAAGACCAATCACAACACAGCATTGACAATTATTATAATTGGTCATTAAGGCCAGGTGAAAACAAAGCTCCAAGTTTTATAATCCATTTTCTTTCCTTGGAGCTAAGTAATTCCTGCCAATACTGTTTGTCTTTGCATCTCCCCCTAATATAATCAATAATAACAAACTTAAAAGAAGCTGATGCATGTTTTAAACAATGTTTGTATAATGCATTGCTGGTATGTTTATTTTTAATATCACTCAAATGCTCACAAATTCTAAGTCGAAAAGCCCTGAAGGTCTTTCCAACATAGAAAGCAGAACAATTACAAGTCACCATATAGATGACCCACTCAGTGTTGCAATTAGCCCAAAATTTGATGTCGAAAACATCTGAAGTGTTTTTACTACTAAATTCACTGGTGCGTGAAACACGAATGCAAAAGGAACAATGTCCACAGGGCATACATCCAACAATGGGTTTGCCTGAAATAGACAACTGGGTAGAGGCAGAAAAATCCAAACCAACTCTTTTATAATGACTAAATTTGGAACCAATAGTCTGTCCCCTTCTAAATGAAAAGGAACATATATCTGGAAGCAAAGAATTAAGTTTATGATCAGCTTTAAGAATATTCCAATGTCTGTGTATAATATTTTGAAACCCTGTGTATTACGTCCATACGTGGTCACCAGACGTAAGGGTTGTGGCTTAGTAATATTGTTCTTATCTCTATATGATAATAGATCTTCCCTATTTGTATTGGACACAGATCTTTTGGCTAAATGCACAACGCCTGGACGATAACCCCTCCTAATAAACCTATGTGTCAGATCATCCTGGGCCTCAAGAAAAGATTGTTGGCTAGAGCAGATTCTTCTAGCTCTCAAAAATTGGGATTTGGGTATGTTTTGGATGACATGTTGTGGGTGGAAGCTGGTAGCATGTAATAATGAGTTAAATTCAGGAAATTTTCTGAACATCCTGGTTGACAAAGTATTATCCTGGTTTCTAATGATTTCAACATCAAGAAATACTATCCTCGACACATGGTAGGTCAGTTTAAATCTCAAAGGCCAAGGATTCATTGGATCCCCCATATGTTATCATTGAGATATTCAAGAAACTCCATAAGATAATGTTCATCAGCTTTCCACACCAACCAACAGTCATCCAAATAGCGACGCCAAATGTCCATCTCACACATATAAATATTATGATTGTGATCATAGATCACAATTTCTTCTATATACGCCATGAAAAGATCTGCATATATGGGTGCAAAAGATGCACCCATAGCAGTAACTTTTGTTTGCCAGTAACAAAGATTTTGAAAATAAAAAACGTTACTGGACAAAACATGTTCTGTAAGGCATACAAGAAATGTATTAAATCCAGGTTAATATAAACCTGATCTAGCCAACCAATAATCCAATGCTTGTAAACCTTCCCAGTGTGGAATATTGGTATAAAGAGAGGTAATGTCCAAAGTGCATAATAGCCAATGTGATTCAAGTTGGGAATTATTGATAATGTCCAAGAATTGGGTGGTGTCCTGGATTCTTGCTTTGATAAAGCCCAATAAAGGTTTTAGATATTGGGTTAGATATTCAGACAATGGTTCAGTGAGAGACCCATGCCCAGAGACAATGGGTCGACCAGGTGGATTTGTGGCATGTTTATGGATCTTAGGTAATAAATATAGATATTGTTTCTTAGGTGAATCAACCATTAATTGTTCTTTAATATATTGTGTAATAATACCCTCCTCAACTGCCTCAGTCAGAAACTGGCCAATTTTACACTGAAAGTGAGGTGAGGGGTCCAAAAACATCTGCCTATAATATTGTTTGTCACCCAATTGTCTCATGGCCTCACTGTCATAGGCAGCCTTATCCAGTATCACCACCGCTCCGCCTTTGTCAGCTTGAACAATCACCAAATCTTTGTTATTAATCAGCTCATCCAAACTAAGTGTTTCTTCAACAGACAAATTGTTGTAAGAAATGGGAAAGTCCTTAAGATGACAGTGTATATCATAAAGGAAATTTTTCTGAAATACCCCCACTAAATGTGACATTGGTGGATTGAATGTCGATTTTTTAAACCTGAAATCACAACATGTGTCACAAGATGTATCCCGGTCAATGTTGTCAAAAAACAAATTCAGATTCAAAATTCGACAAAAGTTTATCACATCCTGAGCCAAAGATTGTTCAGAAACAAAAAACCCAGGGACAAAATTGAGCCCTTTGTTTAATAATTTAAGTTGTGCATTAGTCAAATCAACAGACAAAATATTGTGAACATTGGAATGAAAACTTAATGTTGTGTCATGATTTTCAAAAGTGCCTCCAGACTTTGTTTGGATGTTTCGTTTCTTATGTTTCCGCCCCCCTCGTCTGTATCTAAATTGGGAGGGTGTGAAGAATTGTTCCTTTTGGCTTTAGGTGACCCCTCTCTTGAATGTGTATCAAGTTCACCTTCTGTGTTAGAGGAAGTGTCCTCACCAGAGGTACCATTGGAAAAACCAAAATTTTTCTTAAGAATAGATTTGGGCCTTTTTCTTTTGGGAGTAGATGACCTTTTATCATATTTATTCTCATCTCTAGGTAGTCTAAAAGAAACATTCTTAGATGTATCAAAGGGTTTACCCCTCTCATAATCACCTACATCCCTAAGGAATTTTTTAATTTTCCTATCCTTTAAAGTACTTTCCATTTTGGACAAATCTGTAGTAAGTTTTTTGACCTGTGTCATAAATGAGTCACAAGTTTCAAACTTGTTGGTCTCCAAGCAGACAGCTTCCAAATCCTTAACACCTTGTTGCACCTTATGCTCATAAAAATTGGACAAAGCATCCACAAATTTGGAAGAAGCCAATTGTTGAATATGACCCCAATCCTCAATGAGCTGGTCATCAATATTAGAGACCAAAGGTTGTACCTTAACCCTAAGGCCCTGTGGAGTAATGTGTTTCTGCTGATATGCCTTAAATAAATGTAGATGCCACACATTGGTCCTAACCATCTTCATATTTTTACCCAATCTATTGAAAAATATCTCACATTGTGCGTCCAAATCAGATCCAAAATCATCAGTAGTGGATGACAAACCATGCTTGTCTAAACCAAACACGGATAGATCATCCATATCCGAAGATAAACCCTGTATAATGGGTGAAAGAGCCATTTTTGTAACCTCAGAATTGAACCCAACCAAACCAAATCAAATAAGAACCAAAAATGTCACCAAATAAATGATGTCTAATAAGTGACACGCTGATATTCAAACTGGCACAAAAAAATGATTGTTATATAGTGTCCAACATCAAGCCTGGAGGGCTATAATGATGTCTGAACAATAATCCAAAAAAAGACCATTATACACCAAATACCAATAACTGGAATAATCTATAACATCACTTGGTATTGTGTATAAGTCTTATGGATCAATAACCAACTTAATAAACCAATACAATGAAACAGCCAAACCGACCTAACAACTTCAAAAAGTCGTATTGCTGCGTATTGGTATGAACATATCCATAGGAAACCATATATGGTATGGTCAAATAATCCAAAAGACCAATTGTAAACTCTACCAAACAGTTTAAAATATTAGATATTATAATATATGTCTTTACATGTTGACCATAAACCGCCTGGTATGCTGAAATAATACCAAAAATTTACAATCAATATTTTGTGTCAGTGATAATCAGCAAAATCAGTATAGGTTAACACACCCATAAATATATTATTGAAATGGTAAGGTTGACTCCAAAAATCCTGTGGCTCAATAATATTAGTGTATATCTAAAATGGACCACAAAGTGCCAGTTCAAAAAGGTAAAAAATGTCCCGCAATAATAATGGTAAAAAATTAACCCAAAGGACCCTGTTAGGCACCAAAAATGTATGCACATCAACCAGTAATCTGTTATTAGCAATGTTGCAATAACAATAAGAAAAGCAAGCATCTGACTGTTTCAAGATTAATAATCCCCTGTCAGTCCAACATGGACTGTAAATACGAATGTGTATCAGATGTGTATATATGCTGAATACTCAACACTCCTCCAGAGCCATGCAAGTCATATACATTATAACATGCCAAATGTAAAAGCAAAACTATTTAGAATAAACCCATGCCTCAAAACCATACTAAAAAATATGGAAAAAACGCTATCAAAAATAACAAAAAAATCAAACTAAATGCAATCTGTGTATGAATGAACATCCATGTCATTCAGCACAAATTTGAAAAATAACACAAAAGTATGGACAATATCACAATGTTGAAGCACAAATGATTTAAACTAAATGTATATGAAAACCACTTAGAAAAATTAAC